>NC_068432.1:43160288-43422788 GCF_023373465.1 Oncorhynchus keta
ACACACACACACACACACCAGTGTACACACACACACACACACACCACACCAGTGTACACACACACACACACACACCACACCAGTGTACACACACACACCACACCAGTGTACACACACACCACACCAGTGTACACACACACACACACACACACACACACACACACACAAGTGTACACACACACACACACACACACACACACACACACCAGTGTACACACACACCACACCAGTGTACACACACACACACCACACCAGTGTACACACACACCACACCAGTGTACACACACACACACACCACACCAGTGTACACACACACACACACCACACCAGTGTACACACACACAAGTGTACACACACACACACCACACCAGTGTACACACACACAAGTGTACACACACACACACCACACCAGTGTACACACACACAAGTGTACACACACACAAGTGTACACACACACACACACACTGGGAGGTGGCGTGAAATTCTCCAGACCATTAGAGCACTGGGCTTTCCTTTCCACCCTGGAGCCTTCTACAGCCCCAGCTTGATACAGACCCATTTCACTGTGGACTGCAGTGCACACATTCACTTAACCACACACGTCCACAAGCACACACATTAGGAATGTCAACACTCCTCACACTATACACCAAGACTACATTTCATTCAAACTTGATCTACTTCTACCCAAACCTCAGAAAAAGTACATTATGACAAAGAACATGTTAAAGATAGCCTGGTGCTAAAGATGACAGAAAACATTTGCAGGTCTGGTTAGTGCTTTGAGACAGGCTGCGGGTCTGGTTAGTGCTTTGAGACAGGCTGCGGGTCTGGTTAGTGCTTTGAGACAGGCTGCGGGTCTGGTTAGTGCTTTGAGACAGGCTGCGGGTCTGGTTAGTGCTTTGAGACAGGCTGCGGGTCTGGTTAGTGCTTTGAGACAGGCTGCGGGTCTGGTTAGTGCTTTGAGACAGTCAGGCTGCAGGTCTGGTTAGTGCTTTGAGACAGTCAGGCTGCAGGTCTGGTTAGTGCTTTGAGACAGTCAGGCTGCAGGTCTGGTTAGTGCTTTGAGACAGGCTGCAGGTCTGGTTAGTGCTTTGAGACAGGCTGCAGGTCTGGTTAGTGCTTTGAGACAGGCTGCAGGTCTGGTTAGTGCTTTGAGACAGGCTGCAGGTCTGGTTAGTGCTTTGAGACAGGCTGCAGGTCTGGTTAGGGGTTTGAGACAGGCTGCAGGTCTGGTTAGTGGTTTGAGACAGGCTGCAGGTCTGGTTAGTGCTTTGAGACAGGCTGCAGGTCTGGTTAGTGCTTTGAGACAGGCTGCAGGTCTGGTTAGTGCTTTGAGACAGGCTGCAGGTCTGGTTAGTGCTTTGAGACAGGCTGCAGGTCTGGTTAGTGCTTTGAGACAGGCTGCAGGTCTGGTTAGTGCTTTGAGACAGGCTGCAGGTCTGGTTAGTGCTTTGAGACAGGCTGCAGGTCTGGTTAGTGCTTTGAGACAGGCTGCAGGTCTGGTTAGTGCTTTGAGACAGGCTGTAGGTCTGGTTAGGGAGGGGTTCGAGACAGTCAGGCTGCAGGTCTGGTTCTGGGTTCGAGACAGTCAGGCTGCAGGTCTGGTTCTGGGTTCGAGACAGTCAGGCTGCAGGTCTGGTTAGGGGTTCGAGACAGTCAGGCTGCAGGTCTGGTTAGGGGTTCGAGACAGTCAGGCTGCAGGTCTGGTTAGGGGTTCGAGACAGTCAGGCTGCAGGTCTGGTTAGGGGTTCGAGACAGTCAGGCTGCAGGTCTGGTTAGGGGTTCGAGACAGTCAGGCTGCAGGTCTGGTTAGGGGTTTGAGACAGCAGGCTGCAGGTCTGGTTAGGGGTTTGAGACAGCAGGCTGCAGGTCTGGTTAGGGGTTTGAGACAGACAAGCTGCAGGTCTGGTTAGGGAGGGGTTTGAGACAGACAGGCTGCAGGTCTGGTTAGGGAGGGGTTTGAGACAGACAGGCTGCAGGTCTGGTTAGGGAGGGGTTTGAGACAGACAGGCTGCAGGTCTGGTTAGGGAGGGGTTTGAGACAGTCAGGCTGTAGGTCTGGTTAGGGAGGGGTTTGAGACAGTCAGGATGTAGGTCTGGTTAGGGAGGGGTTTGAGACAGTCAGGCTGTAGTTCTGGTTAGGGAGGGGTTTGAGACAGTCAGGCTGTAGGTCTGGTTAGGGAGGGGTTTCAGACAGACAGGCTGCAGATCAGGTTAGGGGTTTGAGACAGCAGACTGCAGGTCTGGTTCTGGGTTTGAGACAGTCAGGCTGCAGGTCTGGTTAGGGGTTTGAGACAGCAGGCTGCAGGTCTGGTTAGGGGTTTGAGACAGTCAGGCTGCAGGTCTGGTTAGGGGTTTGAGACAGCAGGCTGCAGGTCTGGTTAGGGGTTTGAGACAGCAGGCTGCAGGTCTGGTTAGGGGTTTGAGACAGCAGGCTGCAGGTCTGGTTAGGGGTTTGAGACAGCAGGCTGCAGGTCTGGTTAGGGGTTTGAGACAGCAGGCTGCAGGTCTGGTTAGGGGTTTGAGACAGCAGGCTGCAGGTCTGGTAAGGGGTTTGAGACAGCAGGCTGCAGGTCTGGTAAGGGGTTTGAGACAGGCTGCAGGTCTGGTTAGGGGTTTGAGACAGACAGGCTGCAGGTCTGGTTAGGGAGGGGTTTGAGACAGACAGGCTGCAGGTCTGGTTAGGGAGGGGTTTGAGACAGACAGGCTGCAGGTCTGGTTAGGGAGGGGTTTGAGACAGACAGGCTGCAGGTCTGTTTAGGGGAGGGGTTTGAGACAGTCAGGCTGTAGGTCTGGTTAGGGAGGGGTTTGAGACAGTCAGGCTGTAGGTCTGGTTAGGGAGGGGTTTGAGACAGTCAGGCTGTAGGTCTGGTTAGGGAGGGGTTTGAGACAGTCAGGCTGTAGGTCTGGTTAGGGAGGGGTTTGAGACAGTCAGGCTGTAGGTCTGGTTAGGGAGGGGTTTGAGACAGTCAGGCTGCAGGTCTGGTTAGGGGTTTGAGACAGTCAGGCTGCAGGTCTGGTTAGGGGTTTGAGACAGTCAGGCTTGCAGGTCTGGTTAGGGGTTTGAGACAGTCAGGCTGCAGGTCTGGTTAGGGGTTTGAGACAGCTTACTGCAGGTCTGGTTCTGGGTTTGAGACAGTCAGGCTGCAGGTCTGGTTAGGGGTTCGAGACAGTCAGGCTGCAGGTCTGGTTAGGGGTTTGAGACAGCAGGCTGCAGGTCTGGTTAGGGGTTTGAGACAGGCTGCAGGTCAGGGGTTTGAGACAGCAGTCTGCAGGTCTGGTTAGGGGTTTGAGACAGCAGGCTGCAGGTCTGGTTAGGGGTTTGAGACAGGCTACAGGTCTGATCAGGGGTTTGAGACAGCAGTCTGCAGGTCTGGTTAGGGTTTGAGACAGCAGGCTGCAGGTCTGGTTAGGGGTTTGAGACAGTCAGGCTGCAGGTCTGGTTAGGGCTTTGAGACAGTCAGGCTGCAGGTCTGGTTAGGGCTTTGAGACAGTCAGGCTGCAGGTCTGGTTAGGGCTTTGAGACAGGCTGCAGGTCTGGTTAGGGCTTTGAGACAGGCTGCAGGTCTGGTTAGTGCTTTGAGACAGGCTGCAGGTCTGGTTAGTGCTTTGAGACAGGCTGCAGGTCTGGTTAGTGCTTTGAGACAGGCTGCAGGTCTGGTTAGTGCTTTGAGACAGGCTGCAGGTCTGGTTAGTGCTTTGAGACAGGCTGCAGGTCTGGTTAGTGCTTTGAGACAGGCTGCAGGTCTGGTTAGGAAGGGGTTTGAGACAGTCAGGCTGCAGGTCTGGTTCTGGGTTTGAGACAGTCAGGCTGCAGGTCTGGTTAGGGGTTCGAGACAGTCAGGCTTGCAGGTCTGGTTAGGGGTTTGAGACAGTCAGGCTGCAGGTCTGGTTAGGGGGTTTGAGACAGCTTACTGCAGGTCTGGTTCTGGGTTTGAGACAGTCAGGCTGCAGGTCTGGTTAGGGGTTCGAGACAGTCAGGCTGCAGGTCTGGTTAGGGGTTTGAGACAGCAGGCTGCAGGTCTGGTTAGGGGTTTGAGACAGGCTGCAGGTCTGGTTAGTGCTTTGAGACAGGCTGCAGGTCTGGTTAGTGCTTTGAGACAGGCTGCAGGTCTGGTTAGTGCTTTGAGACAGGCTGCAGGTCTGGTTAGTGCTTTGAGACAGGCTGCAGGTCTGGTTAGTGCTTTGAGACAGGCTGCAGGTCTGGTTAGTGCTTTGAGACAGGCTGCAGGTCTGGTTAGTGCTTTGAGACAGGCTGCAGGTCTGGTTAGGAAGGGGTTTGAGACAGTCAGGCTGCAGGTCTGGTTCTGGGTTTGAGACAGTCAGGCTGCAGGTCTGGTTAGGGGTTCGAGACAGTCAGGCTGCAGGTCTGGTTAGGGGTTTGAGACAGGCTGCAGGTCTGGTTAGGGGTTTGAGTCAGGCTGCAGGTCTGGTTAGGGGTTTGAGACAGGCTGCAGGTCTGGTTAGGGGTTTGAGACAGGCTGCAGGTCTGGTTAGGGGTTTGAGACAGGCTGCAGGTCTGGTTAGGGGTTTGAGACAGACAGGCTGCAGGTCTGGTTAGGGGTTTGAGACAGACAGGCTGCAGGTCTGGTTAGGGGTTTGAGACAGCAGGCTGCAGGTCTGGTTAGGGGTTTGAGACAGACAGGCTGCAGGTCTGGTTAGGGGTTTGAGACAGACAGGCTGCAGGTCTGGTTAGGGAGGGGTTTGAGACAGACAGGCTGCAGGTCTGGTTAGGGAGGGGTTTGAGACAGTCAGGCTGTAGGTCTGGTTAGGGAGGGGTTTGAGACAGTCAGGCTGTAGGTCTGGTTAGGGAGGGGTTTGAGACAGTCAGGCTGTAGGTCTGGTTAGGGAGGGGTTTGAGACAGTCAGGCTGTAGGTCTGGTTAGGGAGGGGTTTCAGACAGACAGGCTGCAGATCAGGTTAGGGGTTTGAGACAGACAGGCTGCAGGTCTGGTTAGGGGTTTGAGACAGACAGGCTGCAGGTCTGGTTAGGGAGGGGTTTGAGACAGTCAGGATGTAGGTCTGGTTAGGGAGGGGTTTGAGACAGTCAGGCTGCAGGTCTGGTTAGGGAGGGGTTTCAGACAGACAGGCTGCAGATCAGGTTAGGGGTTTGAGACAGACAGGCTGCAGATCAGGTTAGGGTTTTGAGACAGACAGGCTGCAGGTCTGGTTAGGGAGGGGTTTGAGACAGTCAGGATGTAGGTCTGGTTAGGGAGGGGTTTGAGACAGTCAGGCTGTAGGTCTGGTTAGGGAGGGGTTTGAGACAGTCAGGCTGTAGGTCTGGTTAGGGAGGGGTTTCAGACAGACAGGCTGCAGATCAGGTTAGGGGTTTGAGACAGACAGGCTGCAGGTCTGGTTAGGGAGGGGTTTCAGACAGACAGGCTGCAGATCAGGTTAGGGGTTTGAGACAGACAGGCTGCAGGTCTGGTTAGGGAGGGGTTTGAGACAGTCAGGCTGCAGGTCTGGTTAGGGAGGGGTTTGAGACAGTCAGGCTGTAGGTCTGGTTAGGGAGGGGTTTGAGACAGTCAGGCTGTAGGTCTGGTTAGGGAGGGGTTTCAGACAGACAGGCTGCAGATCAGGTTAGGGGTTTGAGACAGGCTGCAGGTCTGGTTAGTGCTTTGAGACAGGCTGTAGGTCTGGTTAGTGCTTTGAGACAGGCTGTAGGTCTGGTTAGGGAGGGGTTTGAGACAGTCAGGCTTGCAGGTCTGGTTAGTGCTTTGAGACAGGCTGCAGGTCTGGTTAGTGCTTTGAGACAGGCTGCAGGTCTGGTTAGTGCTTTGAGACAGGCTGCAGGTCTGGTTAGTGCTTTGAGACAGGCTGCAGGTCTGGTTAGGGAGGGGTTTGAGACAGACAGGCTGCAGGTCTGGTTAGGGGTTTGAGACAGACAGGCTGCAGGTCTGGTTAGGGGTTTGAGACAGACAGGCTGCAGGTCTGGTTAGGGGTTTGAGACAGACAGGCTGCAGGTCTGGTTAGGGGTTTGAGACAGCAGGCTGCAGGTCTGGTTAGGGAGGGGTTTGAGACAGACAGGCTGCAGGTCTGGTTAGGGAGGGGTTTGAGACAGTCAGGATGTAGGTCTGGTTAGGGAGGGGTTTCAGACAGACACGCTGCAGGTCTGGTTAGGGAGGGGTTTGAGACAGACAGGCTGCAGGTCTGGTTAGGGAGGGGTTTGAGACAGACAGGCTGCAGGTCTGGTTAGGGAGGGGTTTGAGACAGTCAGGCTGCAGGTCTGGTTAGGGAGGGGTTTCAGACAGACAGGCTGCAGGTCTGGTTAGGGAGGGGTTTGAGACAGACAGGCTGCAGGTCTGGTTAGGGAGGGGTTTGAGACAGACAGGCTGCAGATCAGGTTAGGGGTTTGAGACAGCAGACTGCAGGTCTGGTTCTGGGTTTGAGACAGTCAGGCTGCAGGTCTGGTTCTGGGTTCGAAGACAGTCAGGCTGCAGGTCTGGTTAGGGGTTCGAGACAGTCAGGCTGCAGGTCTGGTTAGGGGTTTGAGACAGTCAGGCTGCAGGTCTGGTTAGGGGTTTGAGACAGCAGGCTGCAGGTCTGGTTAGGGGTTTGAGTCAGGCTGCAGGTCTGGTTAGGGGTTTGAGTCAGGCTGCAGGTCTGGTTAGGGGTTTGAGACAGGCTGCAGGTCTGGTTAGGGGTTTGATACAGACAGGCTGCAGGTCTGGTTAGGGGTTTGATACAGACAGGCTGCAGGTCTGGTTAGGGGTTTGAGACAGCAGGCTGCAGGTCTGGTTAGGGGTTTGAGACAGACAGGCTGCAGGTCTGGTTAGGGGTTTGAGACAGACAGGCTGCAGGTCTGGTTAGGGAGGGGTTTGAGACAGACAGGCTGCAGGTCTGTTTAGGGGAGGGGTTTGAGACAGTCAGGCTGTAGGTCTGGTTAGGGAGGGGTTTGAGACAGTCAGGCTGTAGGTCTGGTTAGGGAGGGGTTTGAGACAGTCAGGCTGCAGGTCTGGTTAGGGGTTTGAGACAGCAGACTGCAGGTCTGGTTCTGGATTTGAGACAGTCAGGCTGCAGGTCTGGTTAGGGTTTCGAGACAGTCAGGCTGCAGGTCTGGTTAGGGGTTTGAGACAGTCAGGCTGCAGGTCTGGTTAGGGGTTCGAGACAGTCAGGCTGCAGGTCTGGTTAGGGGTTTGAGACAGTCAGGCTGCAGGTCTGGTTAGGGGTTCGAGACAGTCAGGCTGCAGGTCTGGTTAGGGGTTTGAGACAGCAGGCTGCAGGTCTGGTTAGGGGTTTGAGACAGCAGGCTGCAGGTCAGGTTAGGGGTTTGAGACAGGCTGCAGGTCAGGTTAGGGGTTTGAGACAGCAGGCTGCAGGTCTGGTTAGGGGTTTGAAACAGCAGGCTGCAGGTCTGGTTAGGGGTTTGAAACAGCAGGCTGCAGGTCTGGTTAGGGGTTTGAGACAGTCAGGCTGCAGGTCTGGTTAGGGGTTTGAGACAGTCAGGCACTATATAGTCCACTACTTTAGACCAGAGCCCTATTCCCTATAGTGCACTACTTTAGACCAGAGCCCTATTCCCTTTATAGTGCACTACTTTAGACCAGAGCCCTATTCCCTATATAGGGCACTACTTTAGACCAGAGCCCTATTCCCTATATTGTGCACTACTTTAGACCAGAGCCCTATTCCCTATATTGTGCACTACTTTAGACCAGAGCCCTATTCCCTATAGTGCACTACTTTAGACCAGAGCCCTATTCCCTATATAGTGCACTACTTTAGACCAGAGCCCTATTCCCTATATTGTGCACTACTTTAGACCAGAGCCCTATTCCCTATATAGTGCACTACTTTAGACCAGAGCCCACTGGGCTATATAGGGAATAGGGTGTCATGTGAGAGACAGGACATGACTGCTTGACATATAAACAAGGAATGTACATCCTGTTTACAACTTAGATTAGTTTTTAGCTCAATTTAGGTCAATATGGGGGGGGGGGGTATTGGGATAGGATGGTGAAGAGGAGACATGAAAGGTAGGAGAGAGTGTGAGTCAGAAAGGAAGTGGTTTGATGCAAATCCATTACGACTCTTGTTATAAATGGACTACACAGGTTTCACATACAGGAGTGTTTGCAAACAAACACGCCCACAAAGCCAGGTCCTGGCCGCAGCCGAGGTTCTAATGCAATTAGAATTTATCGGCTGTTTAAAATAGACAGGTTAACAGACAGCTGCTTCAATAGGTTTAGTTCGCATGAGCACGGCTAACCTTAAAATAAATCTGGTGTGGTATCCATGACGAGTCTGATCCGCTGCGATAGGGATGGCTTCATGGTCAGGGTGACCTCATGGTCATGGTGACCTCATGGTCAGGGTGACCTCATGGTCAGGGTGACCTATACCGATTGTATGATTAGATTGTCTTTATCTGATTGCAATTTGGTTATAGAAGCTCTTCTCACACAGAGTGCAGGTCGGGTATGTTAGTGCTCTAAATGGTGTCTGTCTATTGGCCTTTACCCAGCATGCAGAACTGGTTGGAGTGACTTTGTCATTATTGTGTCTTTCATCACCCCATAGGCAGGTTGTGTACTGGTTGTATAGGGAAGACGTCTTTACCTGATTGCAATCTGGTTACGTGACTCAACCAAAAAAAAACATAATTGAGACTTCATGTGTACAATTTAGCCTTCTGGACATGGTGTTCAGCATTCCTTGTCGATTTGGATTCAAAAGGTGGGAAAGGATGTGCATAAAGAGGTCAGTGTCTGAGTGTTATGTTACCATAATTGGTCTACTTGGGTGTGAAGCTACATCCCCAGGCCCAGGGTTGGTGTTAGTTTGAATGTCAGTGTTGTGTTGTTACCATAAATTGCCTTGTCTGAGACAGAACAGCCCATAGGGCAGAAGCCCATCTCCTGTTTCTGTAGCATGAGGTAGCTTGATGTACAAGTACACTCCCTGGACAGGACACTAGTATATCATTTGCCATAGATATACATTCTATTACAAGTATTATGCCATAATCTATAGCATTTATAGCCATCATTGTTAATTATCTCCTGTACGGAGTGTGCAGCAGGTGTGTGTGTGTTGCACGGGTCAACTGTTCACCCGCCGGCAATTGTCAACAACCCATCCGCAACCGTCCCGCTATATACAGTGGGGCAAAAAAGTATTTAGTCAGCCACCAATTGTGCAAGTTCTCCCACTTAAAAAGATGAGAGAGGCCTGTAATGTTCATCATAGGTCAACTATGACAGACAAAATGAGAAAAAAAATCCAGAAAATCACATTGTAGGATTTTTTATGATTTAATTTGCAAATTATGGTGGAAAATAAGTATTTGGTCACCTACAAACAAGCAAGATTTCTGGCTCTCACAGACCTGTAACTTCTTCTTTAAGAGGCTCCTCTGTCCTCCACCCGTTACCTGTATTAATGGTACCTGTTTGAACTTGTTATCAGTATAAAAGACACCTGTCCACAACCTCAAACAGTCACACTCCAAACTCCACTATGGCCAAGACCAAAGAGCTATCAAAGGACACCAGAAACAAAATTGTAGACCTGCACCAGGCTGGGAAGACTGAATCTGCAATAGGTAAGCAGCTTGGTTTGAAGAAATCAACTGTGGGAGCAATTATTAGGAAATGGAAGACATACAAGACCACTGATAATCTCCCTCGGTCCTGGGCTCCACGCAAGATCTCACCCCGTGGGGTCAAAATGATCACAAGAACGGTGAGCAAAAATACCAGAGTAGGGACCGGGTAGAAAATAAAATAACTCCATGCAACATTTCCAAATGAAATCATTTTGACCAGTTCTAAGGGAATTCAAATTCAAACATGTTTTTGACAACATTTCAGTTCGGTTTGGATGCATATTTTATGTGGTTGAAATATAAATCAGCATTTATGATGTTGATAAAGATTTCACCTTCCCTAACCATGCATTCATTCTCTCAACATGCTGAAAGAAAGAAATAATATTTCTCCACTCCTGTTTGAGTCCAAATGTACATTTGGTGTATCATCTTGCTGCAGGAAATGCTTAATTCTGCAGGAGTTAATGTTAAGGCAATGTGAGAGGTTATAGACCTACAGTCAGAGTCCAGATGTCAGTTTCCATTTAACCCATCTGAACAGTACAGTTCCTTGACCTGTCCTATTTGAAGTTACAGTCTTGTGACTGTTGAATTTGTATAGCGCCTCAATCATCACACATAACATCTTTCCCAAACATCAGGCTGTTCTGTTTTGGCCCTCCCTGTTCCCAAAACATTTGGCACTTGTACAGATAGGACCTAAAGTTTAGGCTAACACACCAATGCCAGAAAAAAATTAATGAAAGAAAAACCTCAATGTAGCCTATCGATATGAATTGCACATGGATTTGTTATGCATTGGTTTTGTCTTTATTCAACCTGCCTGCCCTTCATCCACACAACATTTCATGACCCGAAACCCACTTGCACAGCGGATATAACCGCACATTAGTGCCAGGGGCGGCAGGTAGCCTAGTGGATAAAACATTTGAGTCTATGTGTGTGTGTGTGTGCGGTCGGCCTACCTCCTGTGTAGTGCGAGCGGCAGGTTTGTCCTGGTGGTTGGCCAGTATGAGGAAGGGCAAGGTGCAGAGCTGGGGGTGCTGCAGGGCAGAGTGGAGCTCAGTGCGGGCCAACTCCAGTTCCTCGTCTGTGGAGGCACTGTCCAGGATGAACACCACTCCCTGGGAACCCTGGTAGTACCGCGACCAGTACTTCTTTATAGAGTCTGCTCCTGGAGAAAAAGACAGACGGCTGTATGCATGAGCACAGGGATGGATGCTCACACACACACACACACACACACACACACACACACAAACGGACGCACGCACACACACATGCACACACACACATGCACACTGACACCCCACACAATTAGTAGTACCACCAGTTCAAATACCTCAATTAAATCAGCTCCTTCAATTGATAGACAGGCCCCCACACATGCTATACACAGACAAGCACACACATAATATGAAAACACACACACACACATGTTCTCTTGGCACTGGCTCCAGTATGATTTCAAATTATAACACACTGTCACAAGCTATTACAATACTCTTAGTGCCAGTCACAACCAAACTGGTTTTTAACCGTTAGCTGCAAGAGGCTCGTTCTACATAATTCAATTGTAGGTTGATAATCCAGCAAATAAAATGGATACCTATGAGCGACAGAAACCTCCAGCAAGAAAAGGGGGAAAATGCTATGAATTTCAACATTGTTTCAATTGGAATACGTCTGGAGAACATTTTCCAAATGCTTCTACCCTCCTTTCATAAGATCTTTGTGGATAGCGCATTGTGTTTTTAAGACCTCGGGACTGCCAACTTTTAGCCTCCTGCTCTGTTGCGCTGGGGGCCGGTGGGGAAATTACATGTCTGTCTAAATGAAGTGTGTTCAACACAAAAAAAGAAGTTTGCATCCCAAATGGAACACTATCCCCTGTATAGTGCACTACTTTTGGCCAGACCCCTATTGCATCCTGGGTCAAAAGTAGTGCACTATAAAAAAAAAGGGGAATAGGGTGCAATTTGGGACGCACACAAAGATTATCTTTAAAGGAGAAACAACTCAGAGCACATTAAAGCAGTTCCCTATGAGAGCCACTCTACAGCACAGTTCAAATGAACTTTCTTTTACAATGAACATATGGTTCCTTTTCTGCACAACAATTTGGGGGTACAAAAGACTCACCAGGCAGGGCATGGCTTTGGTTAGAGTGAGTGACAGAGAGGGGGAATAGAAGCACAACGTCGTAGGAATAAGGTCCATTATCAGGACCCGGATAGTTAAATTACTCTCACTGAGTGTGGCTGGAAAAACAACCACTTATTTTTCTGAAATCTAAAAGAGGCCATGGTTTAACTCTTCCATCTCTGGGGCTATAGGAAAAGTGGACCTGACTGTAATTTAACCACGCCCACCATCATCTCTCATTAGAGTGTTATTCATTAGGGAATCAAACGGAGGGAAACAGACAAACAGGGAGGGGCTACCTAGACTTGTCCAACAAGAAACACTTGTTTTAATGTTCCATTGCAAAGCACTTTAAAACATGTTGCCCTAATGAATACGATCCAGGCGTGTTTATGGCTGATTCCGCACCTCATTACAAGTGTTTACAGACGATTAGCCTACTACTCTGAGAATCCGTAAAAAACTCTATCCCCCAACTTGACCATTATGCCTGCTCAAGAATTGGAGTAATATTGCGTGGGAGTATGAGCTGAAACAGCTTACAGATTAACTATTACGTATCAAAACACCTCAAATAATTGTGTGGGGGGAATGGGGGTTAGAGGAGGGGTAGGAAGTTAAGTCTTAACTAGACCGTATTATCAAGATGAATCTATTGCTCAAGAACAGATGCTGAAAAATCTGCCAAGCATAAGAGCTTGGCTATCCATCACTACCGTGGCCTGAGAAACAATGTTGAAACCAATGTTCAAATAATCTTGCTGAGGGGTCTTTTACAGGCTATTAGGACATCAGCAAGCCTCCCATACACTCATATAAGACCACTGGCTATTGTGTGTGTTCATCTCCCTCTCTATTTATATACAGAGGTATGTACATACAGTTCCATTTTGGACACACCTACTCATTCCAGGGTTTTTCTTTATTTTTTACATTGTAGAGTAATAGTGAAGACATCAAAATTATGAAATAATACATATGGAACCAAAAGAAAGTTAACAAACCAAATATATATTTTATTTTTCAAAGTAGCCGCCCGTTGCCTTGACAGCTTTGCACACTCTTGGCATTCTCTCAACTAGCTGCATGAGGTAGTCACCTGGAATACATTTCAATTAACAGGTGTGCCTTCTAAAAAGTTCATTTGTGGAATTTCTTTCCTTATTAATGCATTTGATCCAATCAGTTGTGTTGTAACAAGGTAGTGGGGTATACAGAACATAGCCCTATTTGGTTAAAGACCAAGTCCATATTATGGCAAGAACAGCTCAAATAAGCAAAGAGAAATGACAGTCCATCATTACTTGACATGAAGGTCAGTCAATATGGAATATTTCAAAAACTTTAAAAGTTTCTTCAAGTGAGCTGCAAAAACCATCAAGTGCTATGATGAAACTGGCTCTCATGAGGACCACCACAGGAAAAGTTCATTGGTGTTACCAGTCTCCGAAATTGAAGCCCAAATAAATACTTAAAGTAACAGACACATCTCAATGTCAACTGTTCAGAGGAGACTACGTGAATCAAGCCTTCATGGTCGAATTGCTGCAAAGAAACCACTACTAAAAGGACACGAATAAGAAGAGACGAGCAATGGATATTAGGTGGAAATATGTCCTTAGGTCTTATTAGCCCAAACTGAGATTTTTGGTTCCAACCGGCATGTCTATGTGAGATGCAGAGTAAGTGAACGGATGATCTCTGCATGTGTGGTTCCCACCGTGAAGCAAGGAGTGTCAAAAGCAAAGCACCCCCACACCGTGTGACGGTGTGTGGCTGCTTTGCTTTTGACACGGTCTGTGATTTATTTAGAATTCAAGGCACACTTAAACAGCATGGCTACCACAGCATTCTGTAGTTAAACACCATCCCATCTGGTTTGTGCTTAGTGGGACTATAATTTTCAAAAAGACAATGACCCAACACCTCCAGGCTGTTTAAGGGCTATTTGACCTAGAAGGCGAGTGATGGAGTGCTCATTTCAGATGACCTGGACTCCACAATCACCCGACCTCAACCCAATGGTTGAGTTGGACTGCAGAGTGAAGGAAAAGCAGCCAACAAGTGCTCAGCATATGTGGAAACTCCTTCAAGACTGTTGGAAAAACATTCCAGGTGAAGCTAGTTGAGAGAATGCCAAAAGTGTGCAAAACTGTCATCTTGGCAAAAGGTGGCTACATTGAAGAATCTAAAATATATTTTGATTTGTTTAACACTTTTTTGGTTATTACATGATTCCATATGTTATTTCATAGTTTGATGTCTTCACTATTATTCTACAATGTAGAAAACAGTACAAGTAAAGAAAAACCCCTGAATGAGTCAGTGTGTCCAAACCTTTGACTGGTACTGTTTGTATGTACAAAACTATGTGGACACCCTTTCAAATTAGTGGATTTGGCTATTTCAGTCACACCCGTTGCTGACGTGTATAAAATCGAGCACACAGCCATGCAATAGCCATAGAACATCGACAAGAGAATGGCCTTACTGAAGAGAGTGACTTTCAACGTGGTACCGTCAGTCAGTTCGTCAAATATTTCTCTGCTTGAACTGCCGTGGTCAACTGTAAGTGCTGTTATTGTGAAGTGGAAACACCGGGCTTGGCCCCTTAGTCCTAGTTAAGGGACATTTTAATGTTACAGGATACAATGACATTCTAGATGATACTGTGCTTCCAACTTGGGGAAGTTTGGGGAAGGTCCTTTGCCGTTTCATCATGACAATGCCCCCTTGCACAAAGCGAGGTCCAGACAGAAATTATTTGTCAATATCGGTGTGGAAGAACTTGACTGGCCTGCAAAGAGCCCTAACCTCAACTCCATCGAACAACTAAATTGGACTGCAAGCCAGGCCTAATCGTCCAACATCAGTTCCCTGCCTCCCTAATGCTCTTCTGACTGAATGGAAGCAAGTCCCTGCAGCAATGTTCCAACATCTAGGGGAAAACATTCCCAGAAGAGCGGAGGCTGTTATAGCAGCAACGTTGCAACATCTAGTGGAAAGCCTTCCCAGAAGAGTGGAGGCTGTTATAGCAGCAACGTTGCAACATCTAAGGGAAAGCCTTCCCAGAAGAGTGGAGGCTGTTATAGCAGCAACGTTGCAACATCTAGGGGAAAGCCTTCCCAGAAGAGTGGAGGCTGTTATAGCAGCAACGTTGCAACATCTAGTGGAAAGCCTTCCCAGAAGAGTGGAGGCTGTTATAGCAGCAACGTTGCAACATCTAGTGGAAAGCCTTCCCAGAAGAGTGGAGGCTGTTATAGCAGCAGCGTTGCAACATCTAGTGGAAAGTCTTCCCAGAAGAGTGGAGGCTGTTATAGGAGCAAAGGAAGGGGGACTAACTCCATATTAACTCCATATTAAGGCCCATGATTTTGGAATGAGATGTTCAACAAGCATATACTTTTGTGTACATATACTTTTGGTCATGTACAGCAGATTAAGAACCCCCACCCCTTTCCCTCAGAACAGCCTTAATTCATTGGGGCATGGACTCTACAAGGTGTCGTAATAGTTCCACAGAGATGCTGGCCTATGTTGACTCCAATGCTTCCCACAGTTGTGTCAAGTTGGCTGGATGTCCTTTGGCCGGTGACCCATTCTTGATACAGGAAACTGCTGAAGGTGAAAAACCCAGCAACGTTGCAGTTCTTGACACAAACCGGTGCACCAGGCACCTACTACCATACCCTGTTTAAAGGCACTTACATGTTTGGTTTTGCCCATTCAGCTTCTGAATGGCACACATACACAATCCATGTCTCAATTGTCTCAAGGCTTGATTGAGCCAGTGGGTAGCAGATTGAAGTTAATTTAACAAGTGACATCAATACGTGATCATAGATTTCCCTTGGGTAGTCTACAGTTGAAGTCGGAAGTTTACATACACTTAGATTGGAATCATTAAAACTCGTTATTCAACCACTCCACAAATGTCTTGTTAGCAAACTATAGTTTTGGTAAGTTGGTTAGGACATATACTTTGTGCATGACACAAGTTATTTTTTCCTACAATTGTTTAGACATTATTTCACTTATAACTCACTGTATCACAATTGCAGTGGGTCAGAAGTTTACATACACTAAGTTGACTGTGCCTTTAAACAGCTTGGAAAATTCCAGAAAATTGTGTCATGGCTTAATCCACTTCTGATAGGCTAATTGACATAATTTGAGTCAATTGGAGGTGTACCTGTGGATGTATTTCAAGGCCTACCTTCAAACTCAGTGCCTCTTTGCTTGACATCAGGGGGAAATTAAAAGAAATCAGCGAAGACCTCAGAAAAACAATTGTAGACGTCCACAAGTCTGCTT
Organism: Oncorhynchus keta; assembly: GCF_023373465.1. Taxonomy (NCBI): domain Eukaryota; kingdom Metazoa; phylum Chordata; class Actinopteri; order Salmoniformes; family Salmonidae; genus Oncorhynchus; species Oncorhynchus keta. The sequence continues at coordinate 43,176,306 of NC_068432.1, forward strand.
CATCCTTGGGACGCCCTAGGGTACCATGTTTATCTGTACAAACAATAGTATGCAAGTATAAACACCATGGGACCACGCAGCTGGCATACCGCTCAGGAAGGAGATGCTTTCTGTCTCCGAGAGATGAACGTACTTTGGTGCGAAAAGTGCATATACGTATACAATCCCAGAACAGCAAAGGACCTTGTCAAGATGCTGGGGGAAACAGGTACAAAAGTATCTATATCCACAGTAAAACGAGTCCTATATCGACATAACCTGAAAGGCCGCTCAGCAAGGAAGAAACCACTGCTCCAAAACTGCCATAAAAAAAAAACAGACTACAGTTTGCAACTGCACATGGGAACAAAGATCGTTCTTTTTGAGAAATGTCCTCTGGTCTGATGAAACGAAAATAGAACTGTTTGGCTGGCTGCAACCCACTGGCTGGCTGGCTGGATGCTCCCCACTGACTGGCTGGCTGCTACCACCCTCTGGTTGGCTGGCTGGCTGGCTGCTACACACTGGCTGGCTGGCTGCTACACACTGGCTGGCTGGCTGGCTGGTTGGCTGGCTGCTACCACCCACTGACTGGCTGGCTGCTACCACCCACTGACTGGCTGGCTGCTACCACCCACTGACTGGCTGGCTGCTACCACCCACTGACTGGCTGGCTGCTACTACCCGCTGACTGCTACCCACTGGCTAGTTTGTGTCGGGGGGCTAGGGTCAGTTTGTTATATCTGGAGTACTTCTCCTGTCCTATTCGGTGTCCTGTGTGAATCTAAGTGTGCGTTCTCTAATTATCTCCTTTTCTCTTTCTTTCTCTCTCTCGGAGGACCTGAGCCCTAGGACCATGCCCCAGGACTACCTGACATGTCGACTCCTTGCTGTCCCCAGTCCACCTGGCCGTGCTGCTGCTCCAGTTTCAACTTCCACCTGGCCGTGCTGCTGCTCCAGTTTCAACTGTTCTGCCTTATTATTATTCGACCATGCTGGTCATTTATGAACATTTGAACATCTTGGCCATGTTCTGTTATAATCTCCACCCGGCACAGCCAGAAGAGGACTGGCCACCCCACATATGCGCTCTCTAATTCTCTCTTTCTTTCTCTCTCTCTGAGGACCTGAGCCCTAGGACCATGCCCCAGGACTACCTGACATGACTCCTTGCTGTCCCCAGTCCACCTGACCGTGCTGCTGCTCCAGTTTCAACTGTTCTGCCTTATTATTATTATACGACCATGCTGGTCATTTATGAACATTTGAACATCTTGGCCATGTTCTGTTATAATCTCCACCCGGCACAGCCAGAAGAGGACTGGCCACCCCACATAGCCTGGTTCCTCTCTAGGTTTCTTCCTAGGTTTTGGCCTTTCTAGGAAGTTTTTCCTAGCCACCGTGCTTCTACACCTGCATTGCTTGCTGTTTGGGGTTTTAGGCTGGGTTTATGTACAGCACTTTGAGATATCAGCTGATGTACGAAGGGCTATATAAATACATTTGATTTGATTTTGATTTGGCTGATTGGCTGGCTGGCTGGCTGGCTGCTACCCACTGACTGGCTGGCTGCTACCCACTGACTGGCTGGCTGCTACCCACTGACTGGCTGGCTGCTACCAACTGGCTGGCTGGCTGCTACCCACTGGCTGGCTGGCTGCTACACACTGGCTGGCTGGCTGCTACACACTAACTGGCTGGCTGCTACACACTAACTGGCTGGCTGCTACACACTAACTGGCTGGCTGCCACACACTGGCTGGCTGGCTGCTACCCGCTACCCACTGACTGGCTGGCTGCTACACACTGGCTGGCTGGCTGCTACACACTGACTGGCTGGCTGCTACCCGCTGACTGGCTGGCCACTGGATGGCTGGCTGCTACCCACAGACTGGATGGCTGGCTGCTACTCACAGACTAGATGGATGGCTGGCTGCTACCCACAGACTAGATGGATGGCTGGCTGCTACCCACAGACTAGATGGATGGCTGGCTGCTACCCACAGACTGGATGGCTGGCTGCTACCCACAGACTGGATGGATGGCTGGCTGCTACCCACAGACTGGCTGGCTGGCTGCTACCCACAGACTGGCTGGCTGGCTGCTACCCACAGACTGGATGGCTGGCTGGCTGGCTGCTACCCACAGACTGGCTGGCTGGCTGCTACCCACAGACTGGCTGGCTGGCTGCTACCCACAGACTGGCTGGCTGGCTGCTACCCACAGACTGGCTGGCTGGCTGCTACCCACAGACTGGCTGGCTGGCTGCTACCCACAGACTGGCTGGCTGGCTGCTACCCACAGACTGGCTGGCTGGCTGCTACCCACAGACTGGCTGGCTGGCTGCTACCCACAGACTGGCTGGCTGGCTGCTACCCACAGACTGGCTGGCTGGCTGCTACCCACAGACTGGCTGGCTGGCTGCTACCCACAGACTGGCTGGCTGGCTGCTACCCACAGACTGGCTGGCTGGCTGCTACCCACAGACTGGCTGGCTGGCTGCTACCCACAGACTGGCTGGCTGGCTGCTACCCACAGACTGGCTGGCTGGCTGCTACCCACAGACTGGCTGGCTGGCTGCTACCCACAGACTGGCTGGCTGGCTGCTACCCACAGACTGGCTGGCTGGCTGCTACCCACTGACTGGATGGCTGGCTGCTACCCACAGACTGGCTGGCTGGCTGCTACCCACAGACTGGCTGGCTGGCTGCTACCCACTGACTGGATGGCTGGCTGCTACCCACTGACTGGATGGCTGGCTGCTACCCACTGACTGGATGGCTGGCTGCTACCCACTGACTGGATGGCTGGCTGCTACCCACTGACTGGATGGCTGGCTGCTACCCACTGACTGGATGGCTGGCTGCTACCCACTGACTGGCTGGCTGGCTACTACCTACTGGCTGGCTGGCTGGCTACTACCTACTGGCTGGCTGGCTACTACCTACTGGCTGGCTGGCTACTACCTACTGGCTGGCTGGCTACTACCTACTGGCTGGCTGGCTACTACCTACTGGCTGGCTGGCTACTACCTACTGGCTGGCTACTACCTACTGGCTGGCTGGCTGGCTAGATGCTACCCACTGACTGGCTGGTTTCTACCCACAGACTGGCTGTCTGGCTGGCTGGTTTCTACCCACAGACTGTCTGGCTGGCTGGCTGGTTTCTACCCACAGACTGTCTGGCTGGCTGGCTGGCTGGTTTCTACCCACAGACTGTCTGGCTGGCTGGTTTCTACCCACAGACTGTCTGGCTGGCTGGTTTCTACCCACAGACTGGCTGTCTGGCTGGCTGCTACCCACAGACTGGCTGGCTGCTACCCACAGACTGTCTGGCCGGCTGCTACCCACAGACTGTCTGGCTGGCTGGTTTCTACCCACAGACCGTCTGGCCGGCTGGTTTCTACCCACAGACTGTCTGGCTGGCTGGTTTCTACCCACAGACTGGCTGTCTGGCTGGCTGCTACCCACAGACTGGCTGGCTGCTACCCACAGACTGTCTGGCCGGCTGCTACCCACAGACTGTCTGGCCGGCTGCTACCCACAGACTGTCTGGCCGCAGACTGTCTGGCCGGCTGCTACACGCCGACTGTCTGGCCGGCTGCTACACGCCGACTGTCTGGCCGGCTGCTACACGCCGACTGTCTGGCCGGCTGCTACACGCCGACTGTCTGGCCGGCTGCTACACGCCGACTGTCTGGCCGGCTGCTACACGCCGACTGTCTGGCCGGCTGCTACACGCCGACTGTCTGGCCGGCTGCTACACGCCGACTGACTGGCCGGCTGCTACACGCCGACTGACTGGCCGGCTGCTACACGCCGACTGGCTGGCCGGCTGCTACACGCCGACTGGCTGGCCGGCTGCTAAACGCCGACTGGCTGGCCGGCTGCTAAACGCCGACTGGCTGGCCGGCTGCTAAACGCCGACTGACTGGCTGGCTGCTACACACCGACTGACTGGCTGGCTGCTACATGCCGACCGGCTGGCTGGTTGTGTCCCAAATGGTACCCTATTCAGTACATAGTGCACAACTTTTTCTTTTTTTTACCAGAGCCTGATGGGAATAGGGTACCATGTGGGACACAAACACTGGTATGGTCTGCAGTAGAGCATCCGGTCTACAGTAGAGCATCAGGTCTACAGTAGAGCATCAGGTCTACAGTAGAGCATCAGGTCATACCAGATCATCAGGCAGTTCTACACCAGATCATCAGAGCTGAGAACTCCTTCCCTGGTGCGATCCACCGCCCTGGTAGATAGGGTCTATCGCAATTTATCTTTACACAATTCCTCACATCCTGTTTACTCAACTCCTTGTCAACTGTATTGGAGAAGGTCCACCCCTCGGACCTTCTTTTGGGGAAAGAGGTGTGCGTGGAGAGATGTGAGGAATTTAGCAAATATTAAATAGAGAAACGGCCGCAGACTGACAGATCACACACAGCATGATGTCATTATCCCACTGACGGGAAACAGGCTGTGAGGAATCCCTCTGCTTTGAACTCCCATATCATCTCTCCTAAAGCCACGAACAGACCGAAAACATCTCAGAGACCAACCAAAAACATCTCAGCCAGACGAACCAAAAACAATACAATCCCTAGCAGACAGACACGACTACTGTCAGGGAGATAAAGACAGAGAGCCAAACAGAAACATTACCAGTGCTGCATGACCTGCAAACATCTCCCATATCAGATTCAAGCAACACAGTCCTGTCTCCCTAACTCCCAGAGACACCAAATTATTCATTATTTAGTGACGGAACTAAAAAGACAAAACACCCCCCCCCCATCATCCTATCGACCACATCCGACTCTGACAAAATCGTCCAGCAGACATGGATTATGGTGGGTCTTTTCCTTAACATTTCAGCACATGCCTTCTTCAAAACATCGGTTTGGTCCCTACAGAAAAAAATATTTGGAGTAGGCCAAATACACTGATTACAAAGTGTGCGACTTTGATCGTTTTTTCCAAATTTATGGACTGTTACTTTGATGAACTATTACCTTGATGGACTGTTACTACCTGTACCATGTAGGTAACGGTCCTTTTTGGGCTGTCGGTCTCCAGCTTTTTACTGCCGGACGAGAGACTGAATGTTCCCAGCCTCAGGTAGCTTCCAAATTGGCACCCCATCCCCAATTTAGGCTGAATCACATCCGGCCATGATTGGGGGTCCCCGTAGGGCGGCGCACAATTGGCCCTGCGTCGTCAGAGTTTGGCCGGGGTAGGCCATCATTGTAAATAAGAATTTGTTCTTAACTGACTTACCTAGTTATATCAAGGTGAAATAAAATACACAACTTTCCACCTGGTCAAAAGTACGGCTCTAAATAGGGAATAAGGAGGTATTTGGGACGTGGATTCAGAACAGCAGCTAGGGGAACCCTGTCTGGAACTAAGGGAGAGTCCCTGTCCACATCAATGATGTCATGTAGCCCACTCCCCACACACATATACAAACAAACACAGAAAGCACTTACACATTACTGCCTCTCTGACCCAGACAGTTGCACACCCAGCGGGCGAGTGACATTTGAGGTAAAGTGTTAGCTACTTCATTTGCGTGTAGTGTCTATCCGACACGTTGCTTTCTGCATCAAAGTGGAGAGATAACGATGACTCATCTCTAGAGGTCGACCGATTCTGATTTTTCAATGCAGATACCGATTATTGAGGACCAAAAAAAGCAGATACCGATTCAAATCGGCCTATTTTTATTAATTTTTTGTAATAATGACAATTACAACAATACTGAATGAACACTTATTTTAACTTAATATAATACATCAATAAAATAAATTTAGCCTCAAATAAATAATGAAACATGTTCAATTTGGTTTAAATAATGCAAAAACAAAGTGTTGGAGAGGAAAGTAAAAGTGCAATATGTGCCATGTATGAAAGCTAACGTTTCAGTTCCTTGCTCAGAACATGAGAACATTTGAAAGCTGGTGGTTCCTTTTAACATGGGTCTTCAATATTCCCAGGTAAGAAGTTTTAGGTTGTAGTTATTATAGGAATTATAGGACTATTTCTATCTATACCATTTGTATTTCATATACCTTTGACTTATTGGATGTTCTTAAAGGCACTTTAGTATTGCCAGTGTAACAGTATAGCTTCCGTCCCTCTCCTCGCTCCTACCTGGGCTCGAACCAAAAACACAATGACAACAGCCACCCTCGAAGCAGCGTTACCCATGCAGAACATGGTCTCAGAGCGAGTGACATTTGAAACGCTATTAGAGCACACCCCGCTAACTAGCTAGTCATTTCACTTCGGTTACACCAGCCTAATCTCGGGAGTTGATAGGCTTGAAGTCATAAACAGAGCAATGCTGGATGCACAACGAAGAGCTGCTGGCAAAACGCACAAAAGTGCTGTTTGAATGAATGCTTACGAGCCTGCTGCTGCCTACCACCGCTCAGTCAGATACTTGTATGCTCAGTCAGATTATATGCAACGCAGGACACACTAGATACAATAGGAATATCATCAACCATGTGTTGTTAACGAGTGATTATGAATTATTGATTGTTTTTATAAGACAAGTTTAATGCAAGCTAGCAACTTACCTTGGCATATTGCATTCGCGTAACAGGCAGTCTCCTTGTGGAGTGTAACGAGAGGCAGGTGGTTATAGCGTTGGACTAGTTAACTGTAAGGTTGCAAGATTATATCCCCCGAGCTGACAAGGTGAAAACCTGTCGTTCTGCCCCTGAACAAGGCAGTTAACCCACCGTTCCTAGGCAGTCATTGAAAATAAGAATGTGTTCTTAACGGACTTGCCTAGTTAAATAAAGGTAATAAATAAATAAATAAAAACAACATTCAGCTAGCCAAGGAAAAATGTATTAACATCGTTTTAGATGCCTTAGGGGTTCGTATACAGTTGAAGTCAGAAGTTTACATACACTTAGGTTGGAGTCATTAAAACAAAATTTTCAACCACTCCACAAATTTCTTGTTAACAAACTAAAGTTTTGGCAAGTCTACTTTGTTTACAGACAGATTATTTCACTGTATCACAATTCCAGTGGGTCAGAAGTTTACATACACTAAGTTGACTGTGCCTTTTAACAGCTTGGAAAATTCCAGAAAATTATGTCATGGCTTTACAAGCTTCTGTTAGGCTAATTGACATAATTTGAGTCAATTGGAGGTGCACCTGTGAATGCATTGCAAGGCCTACCTTCAAACTCAGTGCCTCTTTGCTTGACATCATGGGAAAATCTAAAGAAATCAGCCAAGACATCAGAAAAAAATGTAAACCTCCACAAGTCTGGTTCATCCTTGGGAGCAATTTCCAAACACCTGAAGGTACCATGTTCATCTGTACAAACAATAGTACGCAAGTATAAACACCATAGGACCACGCAGTCGTCATACCGCTCAGGAAGGAGACGCATTCTGTCTCCTAGAGATGAACGTAATTTGGTGCAAAAAGTGCAAATCCCCAGAACAACAGCAAAGGACCTTATGAAAATGCTGGAGGAAACGGTTACAAGAGTATATAGATCTACAGTAAAACGAGTCCTATATCGACATAACCTGAAAGGCCACTCAGCAAGGAAGAAGCTACTGCTCCAAAACTGCCATAAAATAAGCCAGTCTACGGTTTGCAACTGCACATGGGGACAAAGATTGGACTTTTTGGAGAAATGTCCTCTGGTCTGATGAAACAAAAATAGAACTGTTTGGCCATAATGACCATCGTTATGCTTGGAGGAAAAAGGGGGAGGCTTGCAAGCCGAAGAACACCATCCCAACCGTGAAGCACGGGAATGGCAGCATCATGTTGTGAGGGTGCTTTGCTGCAGAAGGGACTGGTGCACTTCACAAAATAGATGGCATCACGAGGCAGGAAAATTATGTGGATATATTGAAACAACATCTCAAGACATCAGTCAGAAAGTTAAAGCTTGGTCGCAAATGGGTCTTGCAAATGGACAATGACCCTAAGCATACTTCCAAAGTTGTGGCAAAATGGCTTAAGGACAACAAAGTCAAGGTATTGGAGTGGCCATCACAAAGCCCTGACCTCAAGCCTATAGAAAATTTGTGAGCAGAACTGAAAAAGTGTGTGTAAGCAAGGAGGCCTTACAAACCTGACTCAGTTCCACCAGCTCTGTCAGGAAGAATGGGCCAAAATGCACATAACTTACTGTGGGAAGCTTGTGGAAGGCTACCTGAAACATTTGACCCAAGTTAAACAATTTATAGGCAATTCTACCAACTACTAATTGAGTGTATGTATGTAAACTTCTGACCCACTGGGAATGTGATGAAAGAAATAGAAGCTGAAATAAATCTCTACTATTATTCTGACATTTCACATTCTTTACATTTACATTACATTTAAGTCATTTAGCAGACGCTCTTATCCAGAGCGACTTACAAATTGGTGCATTCACCTTATGACATCCAGTAGAATAGTCACTTTACAATAGTGCATCTAAATCTTAAAGGGGGGGAGAAGGATTACTTATCCTATCCTAGGTATTCCTTAAAGAGGTGGGGTTTCAGGTGTCTCCGGAAGGTGGTGATTGACTCCGCTGTCCTGGCGTCGTGAGGGAGTTTGTTCCACCATTGGGGGGCCAGAGCAGCGAACAGTTTTGACTGGGCTGAGCGGGAACTGTACTTCCTCAGTGGTAGGGAGGCGAGCAGGCCAGAGGTGGATGAACGCAGTGCCCTTGTTTGGGTGTAGGGCCTGATCAGAGCCTGGAGGTACTGAGGTGCCGTTCCCCTCACAGCTCCGTAGGCAAGCACCATGGTCTTGTAGCAGATGCGAGCTTCGACTGGAAGCCAGTGGAGAGAGCGGAGGAGCGGGGTGACGTGAGAGAACTTGGGAAGGTTGAACACCAGACGGGCTGCGGCGTTCTGGATGAGTTGTAGGGGTTTAATGGCACAGGCAGGGAGCCGCGCCGCTTCCTGTGTGAGGCAGGGTCGTACTCTGCGGATGTTGTAGAGCATGAACCTACAGGAACGGGCCACCGCCTTGATGTTAGTTGAGAACGACAGGGTGTTGTCCAGGATCACGCCAAGGTTCTTAGCGCTCTGGGAGGAGGACACAATGGAGTTGTCAACCGTGATGGCGAGATCATGGAACGGGCAGTCCTTCCCCGGGAGGAAGAGCAGCTCCGTCTTGCCGAGGTTCAGCTTGAGGTGGTGATCCGTCATCCACACTGATATGTCTGCCAGACATGCAGAGATGCGATTCGCCACCTGGTCATCAGAAGGGGGAAAGGAGAAGATTAATTGTGTGTCGTCTGCATAGCAATGATAGGAGAGACCATGTGAGGTTATGACAGAGCCAAGTGACTTGGTGTATAGCGAGAATAGGAGAGGGCCTAGAACAGAGCCCTGGGGGACACCAGTGGTGAGAGCGCGTGGTGAGGAGACAGATTCTCGCCACGCCACCTGGTAGGAGCGACCTGTCAGGTAGGACGCAATCCAAGCGTGGGCCGCGCCGGAGATGCCCAACTCGGAGAGGGTGGAGAGGAGGATCTGATGGTTCACAGTATCGAAGGCAGCCGATAGGTCTAGAAGGATGAGAGCAGAGGAGAGAGAGTTAGCTTTAGCGGTGCGGAGCGCCTCCGTGATACAGAGAAGAGCAGTCTCAGTTGAATGACTAGTCTTGAAACCTGACTGATTTGGATCAAGAAGGTCATTCAGAGAGAGATAGCGGGAGAGCTGGCCAAGGACGGCACGTTCAAGAGTTTTGGAGAGAAAAGAAAGAAGGGATACTGGTCTGTAGTTGTTGACATCGGAGGGATTGAGTGTAGGTTTTTTCAGAAGGGGTGCAACTCTCGCTCTCTTGAGGACGGAAGGGACGTAGCCAGCGGTCAGGGATGAGTTGATGAGCGAGGTGAGGTAAGGGAGAAGGTCTCCGGAAATGGTCTGGAGAAGAGAGGAGGGGATAGGGTCAAGCGGGCAGGTTGTTGGGCGGCCGGCCGTCACAAGACGCGAGATTTCATCTGGAGAGAGAGGGGAGAAAGAGGTCAGAGCACAGGGTAGGGCAGTGTGAGCAGAACCAGTGGTGCCGTTTGACTTAGCAAACGAGGATCGGATGTCGTCGACCTTCTTTTCAAAATGGTTGACGAAGTCATCTGCAGAGAGGGAGGGGGGAGGAGGATTCAGGAGTGAGGAGAAGGTGGCAAAGAGCTTCCTAGGGTTAGAGGCAGATGCTTGGAATTTAGAGTGGTAGAAAATGGCTTTAGCAGCAGAGACAGAGGAGGAAAATGTAGAGAGGAGGGAGTGAAAGGATGCCAGGTCCGCAGGGAGGCGAGTTTTCCTCCATTTCCGCTCGGCTGCCCGGAGCCCTGTTCTGTGAGCTCGCAATGAGTCGTCGAGCCACGGGGCGGGAGGGGAGGACCGCGCCGTCCTGGAGGATAGGGGACATAGAGAGTCAAAGGATGCAGAAAGGGAGGAGAGGAGGGTTGAGGAGGCAGAATCAGGAGATAGGTTGGAGAAGGTATGAGCAGAGGGAAGAGATGATAGGATGGAAGAGGAGAGAGTAGCGGGGGAGAGAGAGCGAAGGTTGGGACGGCGCGATACCATCCGAGTAGGGGCAGTGTGGGAGGTGTTGGATGAGAGCGAGAGGGAAAAGGATACAAGGTAGTGGTCGGAGACTTGGAGGGGAGTTGCAATGAGGTTAGTGGAAGAACAGCATCTAGTAAAGATAAGGTCGAGCGTATTGCCTGCCTTGTGAGTAGGGGGGGAAGGTGAGAGGGTGAGGTCAAAAGAGGAGAGGAGTGGAAAGAAGGAGGCAGAGAGGAATGAGTCAAAGGTAGACGTGGGGAGGTTAAAGTCGCCCAGCACTGTGAGAGGTGAGCCGTCCTCAGGAAAGGAGCTTATCAAGTTATCAAGCTCATTGATGAACTCTCCGAGGGAACCTGGAGGGCGATAAATGATAAGGATGTTAAGCTTGAAAGGGCTGGTAACTGTGACAGCATGGAATTCAAAGGAGGCGATAGACAGATGGGTGAGGGGAGAAAGAGAGAATGACCACTTGGGAGAGATGAGGATCCCGGTGCCACCACCCCGCTGACCAGAAGCTCTCGGGGTGTGCGAGAACACGTGGGCGGACGAAGAGAGAGCAGTAGGAGTAGCAGTGTTGTCTGTGGTGATCCATGTTTCCGTCAGTGCCAAGAAGTCGAGGGACTGGAGGGAGGCATAGGCTGAGATGAACTCTGCCTTGTTGGCCGCAGATCGGCAGTTCCAGAGGCTACCGGAGACCTGGAACTCCACGTGGGTCGTGCGCGCTGGGACCACCAGATTAGGGTGGCCGCGGCCACGCGGTGTGGAGCGTTTGTATGGTCTGTGCAGAGAGGAGAGAACAGGGATAGACAGACACATAGTTGACAGGCTACAGAAGAGGCTACGCTAATGCAAAGGAGATTGGAATGACAAGTGGACTACACGTCTCGAATGTTCAGAAAGTTAAGCTTACGTAGCAAGAATCTTATTGACTAAAATGATTAAAATGATACAGTACTGCTGAAGTAGGCTAGCTGGCAGTAGCTGCGTTGTTGACACTACACTAATCAAGTCGTTCCGTTGAGTGTAATAGTTTCTGCAGTGCTGCTATTCGGGGCTAGCTGGCTAGCTAGCAGTGTTGTTTACGTTACGTTGCGTTAAAAGAACGACAATAGCTGGCTAGCTAACCTAGAAAATCGCTCTAGACTACACAATTATCTTTGATACAAAGACGGCTATGTAGCTAGCTATGTAGCTAGCTACGATCAAACAAATCAAACCGTTGTACTGTAATGAAATTAAATGAAAATGTGATACTACCTGTGAATGCGACCGGGTTGTTGAGTTCTATTCAGTAGACGTTGGCTAGCTGTTAGCTGTTGGCTAGCTAGCAGAGTCTCCTACGTTAAGGACGACAAATAGCTGGCTAGCTAACCTCGGTAAATTAAGATAATCACTCCAAGACTACACACTCTAAACTACACAATTATCTTGGATACAAAGACAGCTATGTAGCTAGGTAACACTAAACTAATCAAGTCGTTCAGTTGAGTGTAATAGTGTAATAGCACTACAGTGCTGCTAATCTGTGGGCGTTTGCTAGCGTTTGCTAGCTGGCTAGCTGCTGGGCGAATAGCAGTGAAGGCTACGTTAGGGCGACGAAATACGATAATTATGCAATTATCTTTGATACAAGGACGGCTATGTAGCTAGCTAAGAAGAAATTGCTAAGATTAGACAAATCAACCGTTGTACTATAATGAAATGTAATGAAATGTAATGAAAAAGTTATACTACCTGCGGAGCGAAGTGCGATGCGACCGCTCGCTCCAAAAATAAATAAATCCTAACTCCTAACTTTTCACTCGGATTAAATGTCAGGAATTGTGAAAAATGTAGTTTAAATGTATTTGGCTAAGGTGTACGTAAACTTCCGACTTCAACTGCATATGGGGATATTCTGACATTGCTGGAGTGTGTATAGTCAGGGTTATGTTCAGTTACCACGGAATGGGAGAAAACTTTTTGAAACAGAGGAAGTCCCATCTATACTTGTCCAACAATACGACCCATTGCTTTTTAAAATCGTTTTGCCCACTGAACTAGAAAACTTGAGTACCCAAACAACTTCAACAATGTGTTTCCATCATGAACGAAAATAGGTGAAGGAATTACCTCCGAGTTCCTTCACATTTAGAATGGCATTCTGGAATGGAACAGCTTTGATGCTAAAACCTAGAAAACAGAATGACATGTAAAGCTTCACACAGAGATATGGCAGACCTTGCTTAATAAGAGCAAGGTGTTCAGCACGTCTTCAACACATGTAGGCCTGAAGCGCATGTATTTGTTGTGAAAGGCTTATAATTCTGTTCTTTCAGCAGGTAGGGAAGATGTCTGAATGCTCACCACATAAGTACTGAAGCTTAAACGTGATATAAAAGTGATATAGGCCTAACTGTGTAAAGAGTATTTGGACTTGAAAAGTGATTTCTTCTGGTGAAGCGAGTCTCACCCGTAGTTGGCCCGATGTTGTCTGTGGCTTCACTGCAGAGTCTGGAGAGTAGACTGGTCTTCCCCGAGCCTGTGAGTCCAATACACACCAGGTCATACTCTGGTCTGGGAGACGGTGGTCCTTTACAGCACAGTGTCCTGAAACACTGGAGGTAGAAGGGAGAGTCGGATGAAGAGAAGAGGGACACAGAGTGAAAGAGAGAGTGGGAAAGAGATTAAAGGATATGGAAGATGGGGTGGAGGGGTGGAGAGAAGAGCTGCAGAGTTAGAGTAATAACAGGTCTGATGGCCAGAGCTAGAGTATCTGTGGAATCTGTGTTTTCGTGTTTGGATTCTACACCCAAAGATCTACTCTGTGACACTACTGACGTCTGTTCTGCCACCGAGTATGCCACTCTGGAGACGTCGGGCAGGGTCACATCTGTTAACTCCATCTGTTTCCAGCCAAAGATCATGTAAGATCTGGAGAGGAGGGGGAAAAAAAAAAGTCCTCTCTCCTCTTCGCTTTCATTTCAATCTTGTGACACACACAATCCTGTGACACACACAATCCTGTGACACATCATACGTCTTTGAACTTATATAGCCAGTGTGCTAAGAGAGGATGCATTGAGGTACCATAGTATTAGTACAGGATGTTGTGAGTGAACGTGAACCTCCAGATGTGTTATGCAACATGGTCCAAGTCATTGAGGGACTGTTGCTCCGTCAACATGGAAGATCAAAGAAACCTCAATAGGGGCCTCCTATTGAAATAGAAACCAGGGAAGCTGGTCATGGTCTCACACCCGGTGTCATACACATGGTCTCGCACACAATAAGGGCCCCATGGTGGTTATGTCATGTTTCTACACAACAAGCAATGTGCACCAGGTCTCTGGTCCTTTTAGTAGAAACAGATCCCAGGTTCCTCACCTTTATCTGGGTGCTGATAAAGGAAATGACATGGGTCTGGTCAGCTGAGCAGTCTCCTGCTCATAGAAGAAACATCAGATGTAAAAATGTAAGCTCAGCTCGAACCAGTAGCATGCGCTGCTCTATATAAACAATAGCCCACTGATCTCCCCTTGTGGAAGGAGATAAGACAAGACAAGCCTTTCATGTTGCACAGGTGTTGCACCGGATAAACATGTTCCTCATTGGTACCAATTACAGACCTGTGTGTGTAGCCTAGCAGAGTCTGAAATAACAGCTTAAACAAATTGATCTTAACATTACATACACAGGAACAGACAAAAAAGGTAGGTCAGGTTGAGATTGAGAAAGTCGACATCGGTATACCATTCTCAGACTATGAGTGATAACAGCACAGACTCGGGGACAGTGTTCTCCACCCATTGACTACTACACCATTACATGGGAAGAGACTGCCCTCTGGTGGTGATTTTAATTATTTAGAATACTTAATATTAGGAAGCTGTTCCTAATATTTAGTATACTCAGTGTATAGTGCTTTTTCCTCACATCACTATTATGAGATGGGTGATGGCAGGACCAGTCTGGCACATAATCTCCTAAATATTACATTTATAAAGTAGTTCTAAATAAGATGGCAGGCTGTTCAGCTCTCATGACGTAGGACTAAATCACGTTGTTACAAAGCAGACAAGATGGTTGACAATACTACCGTTTTCAGAACAAATAAAACAAAAAATAAAAAAAATAGACAAATTCTGATCGTCAACTACACAGAATTAGTTCAAATTTCCATCTTGTGAATTTGTTCATTATTTAATATTATTTCAACTTCACCACCAGGTGGCATGTGCCAGCAAGTTCCTTCACTACTGCTCACGTCAATTTTTCCCTTTCCCTGATTGAACATTTCAATAGCCTACAAGATTAGATGACCAAGCTCCACTAGCCCTATAAGGCAAGTTTCCAAACAAATATACAACTTGACGATGTTTGTATTTAGGAACTCATGGAGAGAATGAGAGTCGGGGGGTAAGGAGCATGACCAACAGCTTGAACCAGTCGATCAACAGCCATGACTCCTATCTGAGTGAGTCCATGCAGACTCCTACTGCAGCCTTGCTATAAGAGATGGTTAGGAGCAACAAGACACACGCACATGTAAAATGTTGGTCCCATGTTTCAGGAGCTGAAATACAAGATCCCAGAAATGTATATATGCACAAAAAGCTTATTTCTCTCAAATTTTGTGCACATACAGGACCAGTCAAATGTTGACACACCTACTCATTCAAAGGTTTTTCTTTATTTTTACGATTTTCTACATTGTAGAATAGTGAAGACATCAAAACCATGAAATAACACATATGAAATCATGTAGTAACCAAATACAAATTCAATCAAAATATATTTTAGACTCTTCAAAGTAGCTACCCTTTGCCTTGATGACAGCTTTGCACACTCTTGGCATTCTCTCATACAGCTTCATGAGGAATGATTTTCCAACAGTCTTGAAGGAGTTCCCACATATGCTGAGGACTTGTTGGCTGCTTTTCCTTCCAATTCATCTATATTGGGTTGAGGTCGGGCGATTGTGGAAGCCAGGTCATCTGATGCTGCACACTTTATTATTATAGTGGTCCATCACTCTCCTTCTTGGTCAAATAGCCCTTACACAGCCTGGAGGTGTGATGGGTCATTGTCCTGTTGAAAAAGAAATGATAGTACCACTAAGCGCAAGCCAGATGGGATGGCATATTGCTTCAGAATTCTAAATAAATCACAGACAGTGTCACCAGCAAAGCACCCCCACACCATCACACCTCCATGCTTCACGGTGGGAACCACACATGCGGAGATTATCCATTCACCTACTCTGCGTCTCAAAAAGCCACAGCGGTCGGAAACAAACATTTCAAATTTGGACTCAGACCTAAGGACATATTTCCACCGGTCTAAATGTCCATTGCTTGTGTTTCCTCTACCAAGCAAGTCTCTTCTTATTATTGGTGTCCTTTAGTAGTGTTTTCTTTGAAGCAATTTGACCATGAAGGCCTGATTCAAGCAGTCTCCTCTGAACAGTTGATGTTGAGATGTGTCTGTTACTTGAACTCTGAAGCATTTATTTGGGCTGCAATTTCTGAGGCTGCCAAATAATGAACTTATCTTCTGCAGTAGAGGTAACTCTGGGTCTTCCATTCCTGTGGTGGTCCTCATGAGAGCCAGTTTCATCATTGCGCTTGATGGTTTTTGCGACTGCACTTGAAGAAACATTCAAAGTCCTTCAAATGTTCCAGATTGACCTTCATGTCTTAAAGTAATGGAGTGTCATTTATCTTTGGTTATTTGAGCTGTTCTTGCCATAATATGGACTTGGTCTTTTAATAAATAGGGCCATTTTCTGTATACCACCCCTACCTTGTCACAACACAATTGATTGGCTCAAATCCATTAAGGAAAGAAATTCCACAAATTAATGTTTAACAAGACACACCTGTTAATTGAATTGCATTCCAGGTGACTACCTCTGGAAGCTGGTTGAGAGAATGCCAAAAGTGTGCAAAGCTGTCATCAAGGTAAGGGGTGGCTACTTTTAAGAATCTCAAATCTAAAAAATATTTGGATTTGTTTAACACTTTTCTGGTTAATGCATGATTCCATGTGTTATTTCATAGTTTTGATGTCTTCACTATTATTTTACCATATAGAACATAGTAAAAATAAAGAAAAACCCTGGAATGAGTAGGTATGTCCAAACTTTTGACTGGTACTGTATTTGTTTACATCCCTGTTAGTGAGCATTTCTCATTTTTATTTCACCTTTATTTAACCAGGTAGGTAGTTGAGAACAAGTTCTCATTTACAACTGCGACCTGGCCAAGATAAAAAAAAATAATTAAAAAGCAGTTCGACACATACAACAACACAGAGTTACACATACTTTGCCAAGATAATGTATCCACCTGACAGGTGTGGCAAATCAAGAAGCTGATTAACTTCTTATGGCTGGGGGCGCTTTTTTCACGTTCGGATGAAAAGCGTGCCCAGAGTAAACTGCCTGCTACTCAGGCCCAGAAGCTAAGATATGCATATATATTAGTAGATTTGGATAGAAAACACTCTGAAGTTTGTAAAACTGTTTGCATTATGTCTGTGAGTATAACAGAACTCATATGGCAGATGAAAACCTGAGAAAAATCCAACCAGGAAGTGGGAAATCTGAGGTTTGTAGTTTTTCAAGTGATTGCCTATCCAATATACAGTGTCAAATTTGGTCCGATTGCACTTCCTAAGGATTCCACAAGATGTCAACATTATTTAGAACGTTGTTTCAAGCTTCTACTGTGAAGGGGGAGCGATTAAGAGCGGTTTGCCTCAGGGGTCTGGCTGAAAGCCATTAGTTTAGTCACGCGCATGGCTGTGAGCACGAGCTCTGTTCCTTTTCATTTCTAAAGACAAAGGAATTGTTCGATTGAAACATTATTGAAGATGTATGATTAAAAACATCCTAAAGATTGATTCTATACATGGTTTGACATGTTTCTATGAACTGTAATATAACTTTTTTACTTTTCATCTGGACTTAGTTCTCACGCATTGTGCATTTGGATTACTGGACTAATTGCGCGAACAATAAGTGTTGGTGTGCTTTTGCCGTAAAGCTTTTTGAAATCTGACACAGCTGTTGCATTAAGGAGAAGTATATCTTTAATTCTATGCATAACACTTATATCTTTCATCAACGTTTATGATGAGTATTCCTGTAAATTGATGTGGTTCTCTGCAAAATCCCAGGATGTTTTGGAGGCAAAACATTACTGAACATAACGCGCCAATGTTAACTGAGATTTTTAGATGTAAATATGAACTTTATCGAACAAAACATACATGTATTGTGTAACATGAAGTCCTATGAGTGCCATCTGATGAAGATCAAAGGTTAGTGATTAATTTTCTCTCCATTTCTGCTTTTTGTGACTCCTCTCTTTGGCTAGAAAATGGCTGTTTTTTGTGACTAGGCGCCGACCAAACATAATCGCATGGTATGCTTTCGTCAATAAAGCCTTTTTGAAATTGGACACTGTGGTGGGATTAACAACAAGTTTCTTTAAAATGGTGTATAACACTAGTATGTTTGAGGAATTTTAATTATGAGATTTCTGTTGTTTGAATTTGGCGCCCTGCACTTTCACTGGCTGTTGTCAAATCGATCCCGTTAACAGGATTTCAGCCATAAGAAGTTAAACAGCATGATCATTACAAAGGTGCACCTTGTGCTGGGGACAATAAAAGGCCCCTCTAAAATGTGCAGTTTTGTCACAACACAATGCAAGTGTGCAATTGGCATGCTGACTGCAGGAATGTTAATTTCTCTACCATAAGCCAACGTCATTTTAGAGAACTTGGCAGTATGTCCAACCAGCATCACACCCGCAGATCACGTGTATGGTGTTGCCTGGGCGAGTGGTTTGCTGATGTCAACGTTGTGAACAGAGAGCCCCATGGTGGCAGTGGGGTTATAGTATTAGCAGGCAATGAACAATGACAATTTGAATAGAAAATAATACCATGAAGATATCCCGAGGCCCATTGTGAGCCCCATTTTTTAAAGGTATGTATTCCCAGTCATGTGAAATCCATAAATTAGGGCCTAATGAATTTATTTAAATTGCCTGATTTCCTCATATGAACTGTAACTCTGTAAGATTAAATTGTTGCTTATTGCGTTTATATTTTTTGTTCAGTATACATTTAACTAACAGATGGTAAGAATCTCTGGATTAACTTTTGCCTCGATTTGGCAGTCTCGTCCAGACCATCATGGCATTTGTAGTTCTTTCGCCACAATAGCAGTTAATTAGAATTTAATTTTTTTTGGGGGGGAAATATATTGATAAAAGTCCCCCTGTCCTAGAGATTTACACGATTATCAAAAGCCTACACAAAACACAGCACTTATTGTAAGTGTTTCTAAAATCCCCTATGGGAAAAATAAAAATGTCCTGTTTGATAGCAAGGTTTTATGGGTAATATGACTCATTCTGTGGTAGTCTATTCAAGTCAGGGCTGAGAGACATTTTGAGCATACCAATGAGTTTACCAGTCAAATTACCAGGGTGGGGTTCAGAAACCCTTCAAAGCTAGCACATTTGGTTCGTTGGAAGTTGTGGGAAGGTATGTTTTTGGTTTTGGAAACAAAGCCATAAGTTTCCTTACAGTAAAACGTTTTTTTTTTTTATGTAACCTGTTTTGGGAATGTACTTTTTTTTCTAAGGTTCTCTGATAGTTTTCCTGGAAGGTTTTATTAAAAGTTCTGACAACAGAAATTATAGGTTACTTGAGAGTAATTAAATAACGTTCTGAGAACATTTCAATAAGACTTAATAAACACTGCTAACTTAGTTTAGGTTAACTGTTTTGAACTCCAAGCACAGATAGGACACATGGAAATTAATTTGCTTAGGCATTAATCATGCAAACACATTAGTTTTTTTTATTGTGGCATGGTGTCAGTGAGATTCAAACCTATAATCTTCTGCTCATCAATGTAATTAGTCCACTGTGCCACCAGGATCTAGCATGCCATGTTTTTTTAACACGTACAAAGCTGTTCATTTTAGTCTATTCAAACAGACCCCATTTCAAAGGAATCAAGCACTCATTAAGATCAGTTAACAAAATATACAATAGAGTTTTGTTGATGCTGAGAATGAAATGTATACGTTTTAAAATAACATTCTTAGAAAGTTCATTGAATGTTACCAATGTTTTGTGGTTTTTGTGGGAAGTTTTAATGTTCTGAGAACAAGACTTTAAATTGAACCATGAAGAAACCCGTAGAAAGCGTAATGCTGAAGTACAAAAATTCCAACAGAAGAACGTTGTTTCTTAATGTTCTGGGAACAATTTAAAAACATGACTTTAAATAGAACCATGAGGAAACTTTATGGGAAGGTTGTATGCTATATAACAATAGGACAACAATGATCTCACCAAACTCAAAGAAAACTTATGGTTCTCAGAACGTTGTGTGTTAGCTGGGTTCTGTGGATTATATATCTATGTGAGGTCACAACAGGCACTCCGATATTTGGTGCATGTGCTGCCCAAATTCAGTGTTTAGACTGGAGTAAATATATCATTTTTGGAAACATTTAAATTTGTCAGGGGGTGCTGCAGCACCTTCAACAACCCTACCTCCCACGGCTATGTTTCTGTCCTATTCTTAGCTGGCTGCTTGCTGTGACATGAGAGAGCCATATCTTGCCTATTCTTAGCTGGCTCTGAAAATCCCCCAGAAAGAAGGAAATGGAGGAGTGTGAGATTACTTCCATGTCATCGGAGCGGATGACACCAGGCTATGTTATGGAAGCATTTTTACCTCCTCGCTGACAGAAAACCTTGCCTTGAGGACAGACAGCGACCATACTGCAGGTAGGGACTGGGCTCTCCGAAACTTCATAATAAACATCAAAACAGACCTAGCTCATAAAATCTTTTTAGGACTAACATTGGGTTTTAAAGTTAGTTTTTTTTGTCCTATGCAATCAAGTTTGTCTTAAACATAGTTCATAAAAACAATGACATTGCAGTTCTAAAGTGAAATGCTACCCATCCCATGTCCCCATTTGCAGCTAGTGGACTTTGTTCTTTAGTTATTAAATACTGACACCTTGTTGGTTAGGTTGATCCTAAGACTGCTGAACAATTAATCAAATTACAATTATTCAAGTCATCTATGCAGTCACTTTGCCCCTACCTACATGTATAAATGACCTCAACTAATCTGTACCCATGCACATTGACTCGGTACCGGTATCCCCTGTATAGCCTTGTTATTTTGCTTTTATTATGTTACTTTTATATTTAATAAATATTTTCTTAACTCTATTTCTTGAACTGCATTGTTGGTTAAGGGCTCGTAAGCATTTCACAGTAAGGGCCACACCTGTTGTATTCGGAGTATGTGACAAATAACATTTGATTTGATTTTAATACAGCAAAGCCAGACTTAGGCTCACTCTTGTAGTGGCTGTGGGTCATTTTCTACACCCTCCCACACACCCTCTGAATGTGGAAGATACTGTACCTTTGTCCGATGTATTACCCAATAAACTTCCTTATCATGTAAAGATGTGTTCGCTTTGTGTTGATAGAAAAGATAGCAGGTGAAGAAGGTTTCATTTTGCCTCATTAAAAACGCAGTACATTTTTACCACTGAACAAACAGCACACATTGCAGGTGGGGGAAGAGCATCACTGAATCAGAACTAGTCTGGCACCATACTTTCTGTGCTGTAGCAGACAACTATTCATTATACGGATTATATGGAGTTTGTTGTTTGGTTTGTCGATGAACCATAGACCGCAATGAGTGAACAAAGAGAGGTGTTGGCTAGATACTGAAGCAGAAACAGACTGGACCACTAATGCAAAGCTAAAGGTGTAGAATCACAACAGGAAGTTGCCCACTGTGACCGAGGTACCCCCTATTCTGGTCACCATGGTGGGCAGTGCCAAGCCAAGGCCAAAGAACCCGGCCTGCTGGACAGGACAGGGGGAACAACAGGAAACAGGCACGGGACTGTGAATTGGAAGTTGAAAAGAAAGAGTGGGACAAACAACTAAACTGAGGAAGTGCACAATTGGGCTTGAAAACAATAAAAAGACTACACAAATCCACCACACATGGAAAACCATACCAGAGATGGATAAAGCACTTCAACCTATACTGACCCTGACCCTCTGGTCTTCTGTCAATGGACACATCATCAATATTGATCTATAGCCTTTAGAATCTTTACGAGAAAGAAGCCTTTCTTTCTCACCTGCCTGAAAGAGATGATATCTCAGCGATACCCTACCCCAAGACAATCAGGAAGTCTGTACATTACTATGCCATCTTATCCAAGAGACATAGAGAAATGTACATGAGTACATTAGCCCACATTACTCCTCTCAGTCATCTCTCTCTCGCTCTCTACACAGTGGTAAAGTAGAGTGCTAATGCAACAGAGAGCAGGAGGGATTTGTTTCATATTTCAGGAGGTTAGGACAAGTGTCAGACTCTGCTAAGAGCTAAGCTGTGAGGTGGTCCCCTGCTGTCCACAGCTCAGAGGCCGACTGTTTGGTTTGGCAGAGAAAGCTAGTGTGCGACCCAAATGGGACTCTAGGTGGCCCGGGTCTAAAATAGTGCACAATATATAGGGAATAGGATGCCATTTGGGATGCAACCCTACAGTCCCTTTTTCTCCCTGGCCCTGGATTCAGACTGTCTAAGCTAAGGCTGAAGGCTCAGTGCCTGCTAATCTATGATCGTAATACAAATTCCAACCAAAACACACAGAATACTGTTCATGAGAGGGTAAATCTTGAGCTAAATCTGAAGCTCATCAGATGAGTAAATCAGAAGCTGTTCACGACATAGGTTTGATTAACCTTCGATTAAGTCTCAAATATCCTTATGAATGTAATGACCAGTCAGTATGGGATTCAGGCTACCTCCTCCACCCAAGTCTCTCCCACAGCCACACAAGTCCGGTAAACATGGCTACCTCCACCCTGGTTAGTGGCACAGATCACTGAGAAACACAAAGCGGACATCAATCAATCTTCACTTCTCCTAACTCAAAACGGACCATTCAGATTGTCTCATTCCAACCCATTCACACATTCCCAAATCTTTTTTCTCCAATTGCCTCCTGTTTGGGCGGTTCGTCGCCTAATGGTTAAGGGCGTTGGGCCAGTAACCGAATGGTCATTGGTTTGAACCCAGAGCCAACTTGGGGACAAATCTGCCTTTGTGCCCTCGAGAAAGGCACTTAACCCTAATCACTCCTGTAAGTGGCTCTGGATAAGTGTATCTGCTAAATGGCTAAAATGTTAATGTAAAAATGTTAAGGCCCCTCGTTTCCCAGAAGGCCTTAGGGGTGGTTTCCATGGCGGTATAAAGGCACGGTCATTCTCAGCTGAACAACTGAACTGTGGGTTATTCCCCTAGGCGAGGTGAAATGACCGACTGGCAGGGCTGCCATATCCTGCTTTATCAAAGTGAGGAAGTGCATTGAGCCGGGTGGAGCCCAGTAGCCAATATTCAAAATTCTCCCGCAGTCCAAACATCACCACTCTACTGAACCACCAACTGTAGGTTGCTAGATGGACCATACCACTGAGCCTAGGCCCTAACAGGGGTTGGGATTTGAGACCACAGGCTCAAATATTTCCCACCATTTCAAACTCCAACTGACAGCTTTAAGCCTTTCCCTGCTGAATTCCCTGCTGTATCACGATGTTGTTGTTACATCGTAGACCTAGTGGCCTACTGTAGCCTATGTGTCCGGTCTCTGAGTAGCCCACCATCTCTGTTTGTTCCAGTTCATTGAGCACAGATCTCTGAGGCTGTTGAATTAAGATAATGTCTGACCTCTATAGCAAAGTGCTGGTGATCCCATTTCCCCTCAGGTGGAGAACAGTTAGAACAACGCTATTTTAAAACACCATTAGTACGCCAACTAAAGACCAAAGAGCTCTAATGACAGACATTAACACACACAGCCACGAGCCCTGGCGACTCAACCAAATCTGGGCCCTATTTATCACAAAGCCTAGCCTAGCTAACCAGAGCCACATTCAAAACCAATCAAACATATCTGTTGAAAAGTGTAGCCTAAACTAAGCAGCCAGTGTACTGTAATAACAGTATAATAACAGATATATTTCCATCTGATGGCTTGCTGATAGGTCAACATCTCTCATAGGTCAACTGACCAAGGAACATCTGATAACTACTGAGTCCAGTCTAAGCACAACATCGAAGATATTTCCACACTATGACGTTGGTTGGATTTCATGTCACAATGCAACCTCATAAACATAAACAGACAAGCCCTGCAAACTACCACACTCATATTGCTCTAGCTCCTCCAACACAAATCTAAGATTAAATCACTAGCAGTAGAATGAAGCATCATCTCCTGACTCCTAAGACCAAATCACCAGCAGTAGAATGAAGCATTGTCTCCTGGATCCTGCACTTTGTGACGGGCTGCCCCCAGGTGGTAAGGGTAGGTAACAACACATCCGCCACGATGATCCTCAACACAGGGGCCCATCAGGGGTGCGTGCTCAGTCCCCTCCTGTATTCCCTGTTAACTCATGACTGCACGGCCAGTCACGACTCCAACACCATCATTAAGTTTGCTGATGACACAACAGTGGTAGGCCTGATCACCGACAACGATGAGACAGCCTATAGGGAGGAGGTCATAGACCTGGCCGTGTGGTGCCAGGACAACAACCTCTCCCTCAACGTGAGCAAGACAAAGGAGATAATTGTGGACTACAGGAAGGAAAAAGAGGACCGAGCACGCCCCCATTCTCAGTGACGTGGCTGCAGTGGAGCAGGTTGAGAGCTTCAAGTTCCTTGGTGTCCACATCACCAACAAACTAACATAGTCCAAGCACACCAAGACAGTCGTGAAGAGGGCACGACCAAACCTATTCCCCCTCCGGAGGCTGAAAAGATTTGGCATGGGTCTTCAGATCCTCAAAAGATTGTACAGATGTACCATCAAGAGCATCTTGACTGGTTGCATCACTGCCTGGTATGCAACTGCTCAGCCTCCCACTACAAGGCACTACAGAGGGTAGTGCATACGGCCCAGTACATCACTGGGGCCAAGCTTCCTGCCACCCAGGACCTCTATACCAGGCAGTGTCAGAGGAAGGACCTAAAATTTGTCAGACTCCAGCCACCCTAGTCATAGACTGTTCTCTCTGCTACCGCATGGCAAGCGGTATCGGAGCCGTAAGTCTAGGTCCAAGAGTCTTGTAAACAGCTTCTACCGTCAAGCCATAAGACTCCTGAACAGCTAATCAAATGGCTACTCAGATTATTTTCCTTAACCTCCCCCTCCTCTTTTACACCGCTGCTACTCTCTGTTATTAAAGTTACTATGCATAGATGATAACAACTATGTAAATGTACACTACCGTTCAAAAGTTTGGGGTCCCTTAGAAATGTCTTTGTTTTTTGACAGAAAAGCACATTTTTGGTCAACAGTGAAGAGGTGACTCCGTGATGCTGGCCTTCTAGGCAGAGTTCCTCTGTCCAGTGTCTGTGTTCTTTTGCCCAACTTAATCTGCCTAGGCAGAGTTGCAAAGAAAAAGCCACATCTCAGACTGGCCAATAAAAAGAAAAGATTAAGTTGGGCAAAAGAACACAGACACTGGACAGAGGAACTCTGCCTAGGAGGCCAGCATCACGGAGTCACCTCTTCACTGTTGACGTTGAGACTGGTGTTTTGCGGGTACTATTAATGAAGCTGCCAGTTGAGGACGTGTGAGGTGTCTGGTTGAGCTATTTTGCGTTGTTCTGTGAAAGGAATAGTACACAGCGTTGTACGAGATCTTCAGTTTCTTGGCAATTTCTCATATGGAATAGCCTTCATTACTCAGAACAAGAATAGACTGATGAGTTTCGGAAGAAAGTTATTTGTTTCTGGCCATTTTGAGCCTGTAATCAAATCCACAAATGCTGATTCTCCAGATACTCAACTAGTCTAAAGGTGGTCAGTTTTATTGCTTCTTTAATCAGCACAAGTTTTCAGCTGATCTAACATAATTGAACAAGCGTTTAAGGATCAATTAGCCTTTTAAAATAATAAAACTAGGATTAGAAATCTGCCGTTTCCAGCTACAATGGTCATTTACAACATTAACACTGTATTCCTGATCAATTTGATGTTATTTTAAAGGACAACAAATGTGCTTTTCTTTCAAAAACAAGGACATTTCTAAGGGACCCCAAACTTTTGAACAGTAGTGTACATACTACCTCAACTAACCGATGCCCCTGCACATTGACTCTGTACCGGTACCCCCCTGTATATAGTCTCGCTATTGTTATTTTACTACTGCTCCTTAATTACTTGTTACTTTAATTTCTTATTCTTATCTGTATTTTTTTTTAACTGCATTGTTGGTTAGGGACTCGTAAGTAAGCATTTCACTGTAAGGTTGGGCGCATGTGACAAATACAATTTGATGTGAATGTGAACATCTTCTTCCATGAAACTCCTCCTAACCTGGACATCCGCCTCGTCCTTGTTCTGACCGGACGTTCTGTGGTGGTTGCCACCTGCCTTAAGCCAGCACCTAACATGTCTTATTACGTTTATGGTCCTTCGATTCTCTACAACCCTACCCCTATTTTTCAATTCTTATTTCTAGATGTTTCATACACACAGGAGGTAAATGCTGGGGTTCACTGCATCTGTTAGTTAACACATTGCAGATGACTGTTATTTACTCATGGCTCCTGTAACACACACTGTGTTGTATTCGGCGCATGTAACTAATACAATTTGATTTCATTCCTAAGATCAACTCACCAGCAGAAGAATGAAACATTGTCTCCTGACTCCTAAGATCAAAACATTCTTCCCTAGCACAGCTGGAATGTCAGAGCTCAGGTAGCTTCCGCATCCCATGTCCTTGAGCAGAACATTCCAAACTCCTGCCATTCCTGTCATCCTGAAGGTAAACATGCCTGGGCACACCTGCTTCGAGTTGCCTTCTGGAATCCTGCCTACCTGCCTGGAGGCAGAGGGTGAGATGCCATGGAGCAGAGGTGGATCGCTGCCTCAGCCCAAACTGCTCTCTCTAGTTACAGTATAAGGCAAGTATAATCACCTATACTCCTCAAACTCAACTCTGGACCTCAAAGCCAGTTCCACTGCATTGTGTTCATTGGTCCCCTCTAATCAGGGACTGATTTAGACCTGGGACACCAGGTGTGTGCAATTAATGATCAGGTAGAACAGAAAACAAGTAGGCTCCGTACTTCGTGGGGTCAGAGTTGAGTACCCCAGACCTATACAATCAACACACATGTCAAGAGTGGGGCAGAAGGAAAGAGGCCATATACTGTATGAGCCAACGAAGCCAATCACACTAACTTATAAACTGACATGAGACGTATCATCAACGTACCAACAGACAGGACAGGAGAAAGGGAGAGACTTATCATCAACGTACCAACAGACAGGACAGGAGAGAGACTTATCATCAACGTACCAACAGACAGGACAGGAGAAAGACTTATCATCAACGTACCAACAGACAGGACAGGAGAAAGGGAGAGACTTATCATCAACGTACCAACAGACAGGACAGGAGAAAGGGAGAGACTTATCATCAACGTACCAACAGACAGGACAGGAGAAAGGGAGAGACTTATCATCAACGTACCAACAGACAGGACAGGAGAAAGGGAGAGACTTATCATCAACGTACCAACAGACAGGACAGGAGAAAGACTTATCATCAACGTACCAACAGACAGGACAGGAGAAAGGGAGAGACTTATCATCAACGTACCAACAGACAGGACAGGAGAAAGGGAGAGACTTATCATCAACGTACCAACAGACAGGACAGGAGAAAGGGAGAGACATATCATCAACGTACCAACAGACAGGACAGGAGAAAGGGAGAGACATATCATCAACGTACCAACAGACAGGACAGGAGAAAGGGAGAGACTTATCATCAACGTACCAACAGACAGGACAGGAGAAAGGGAGAGACTTATCATCAACGTACCAACAGACAGGACAGGAGAAAGGGAGAGACTTATCATCAACGTACCAACAGACAGGACAGGAGAAAGGGAGAGACTTATCATCAACGTACCAACAGACAGGACAGGAGAAAGGGAGAGACTTATCATCAACGTACCAACAGACAGGACAGGAGAAAGGGAGGAAGATACGTTCAATGCTATTATGTTGAAGATGCATGTTATTGTACTTACAGTATAGGCGGCAATCCTGCAAATGCATAGGGTGAGATGCATGCACTCAGACATTGTCCACGGATAAAGATGTGCTTTCCTCAACAACCAACGAGTCACTGACGGCAACAGACAGGGGACAGTCAGAGAGAAAGACCAAACAGAGACCGACAGAGCAGCAGGAGGAAAAGGAGAGGACTCTAGTCAAAGTTATGATCCAACGAAGCCAATCAGCAGCTCTCAGAAACGTAATCTGGGAAATAGAGGCTAGAGAGAGAGTATAGGAGAGACAGGACATCTGTTCACACTAATTTAGATCAAACGACAGTTACAACACTGGTGGTGCAGCAGTGTAGGCAAGGGCCAGTATGGCTGCTAGGCTGTCTGATCTATAAAGGGTTGGACTACCGGATCACAGACAATTGCTCCATTTCCCTGTCAGACATCTATGTCTAGTTTGAAGATCAGAAAGGTCCTCATAACACAGTCAACATGTGAAAACGTCAAACGTCCTTCCAAACCCTGATTCCATTGAGCTGCAGAAAGCTGGTAAAGTCTAACAACAAAATGGAGGCATATAGGCAGACTATTTTCCATATAGGCTTTGAGTGAATTTAAAAAATGATGAGTCCAAGCTTAATTAGTATTATAAGGATATCGAACTCAGACTTGTGAAAAAGAGGGTACAACACACCATTTCAATGTGGATAATATTTGTTGAGATCTTGGGCAATGTGATGATATGAGTGATAAAGTATGGTCACATTTCATTTGCACTTTTAAAACCTACTCTTTAGAATGACTTCGAAAGCAACAGTGAATCTATTTTGTTTTTAAGTGGAGATCTCGCAACAATCATTCTCACGATAGCACATTTGAAAGTGACAATATGATAGCTAAAATGGGCTTGGTTAAACCCTGGATGCGAGACCAAAGGGTAGCTGTATATAGATACATCTCCAGTAGGTATTGCCCAGCTTATTTTTTTAAATAGTGGATATAACATTGAAGATCTGACATTGTTTTAAACATCGTCTACGTATATGTTTACTTAAAGGTACAAATTCAACATAGACAATTATTGTATAAAATCTGTAGAAATGTGGTTACCATGACGACATAATCCTGTAGTAAAATGTTGCCCTCAAAACAGTTTCACTACATTTATTCATTTGTTCAAATCCATTGTATTTTCCACATAGATCCCACATCACAATATGTTGAACGATTATATTGAGACGTTATCGATTCAACCAATTTGTGCCCAGTGGCAAGAGAGGACAGTCCCAGGAGACTACAGATGCACTAGTCAAGGAAGTTACATATTTCATTAATGAGTGAGAGGAAAATAGTGGAATCTTTGAGACTTTAGAACAGAACTGTTTACACCTGTGGTTCTTCATTCCATCAATAGAAAGAGATGAAATTAAGACTAGTTCCAAAATGACCTCACTTCTCAAACAGGATGAAGTATATCCAAGAGTAGGCAGTTTTCGTAAACAGACAATGTAGCCTACTATACACAGATGTCTTCCCAAGAGCCTTTGGCAACAAATGAAAACACTGCCATTGAAATGATAAGGTGCGACTGATTCCCCACATGATACCAGACCCATATTTAGATAGCTTATTTAGATGACATTTATGCAGGCTATATGGCTGTGATCTCTATGCGTTTGGCCTATCTCTGATCATTTTCAAGATCTGTGTTACAAAACTAGGCCTGCGTGAAGAGGCCATGACGTCAACGGTATGTGGATATTTTGTCCTATTGCCCTGCTCCGTCATTCAGGTCACTGTGGACACGAGAATCTGTTCAGGAGTCAAACGTCACCATCTGACCAGCAGTGTTAAACAGATGGGCTACAACCTAAATGGCGCACTATTCCCTATTTAGTGCACTACTTTTGACCAGGACCCATAGTAGTGCACTATATTGGGAATAGGGTGTTATTTGGGACTCAATCAAGGGCAGAGTTAGTTGTCTATCCTTGCCAGGACAAAATCTCCCATCTACTGAACAATACTACCGGTTTGTCACGTAATGAGAAAAATGAAGGGGATCGATAATATCATGTTGATTTCTTCCACCGGAGAATAAAAAGCACACTGTGTTTTAAGAGCACAGCTGAAATCAACAGCCTCTTTCATGGAGGTGACCTGTTCCTTCTGCGAGGTGAGGTCAGATTATAACAATGCAGAACATTCTCAAAGGCCTTTTTTTGAATAGCACACACTGTGTCAGGCCAAACCCAGAACTGAATCCGTGTCCCTAATACAACAATTGAAAGGAGTGGAGTGAGGATGTGCAAAGAAAGAAGTTGTAAAATGTGAATAAAATAAACCCAAAAGCAGCACCGTGTCATCCACCTCTGATAGCGGAGGAAGCCCAGCTCTCTGAAAAAACACAACTGCCAGTTAAACAAAACATTGGTCTCCAT
Source organism: Oncorhynchus keta (assembly GCF_023373465.1). Lineage (NCBI taxonomy): Eukaryota > Metazoa > Chordata > Actinopteri > Salmoniformes > Salmonidae > Oncorhynchus > Oncorhynchus keta. Next base: position 43,206,438 of record NC_068432.1, read on the forward strand.
GCCAACTGTTAGGGGCAGCGGGTCCACCGATTCCATGGAAGCTGTGGATCCGTTTTTACGCCATTAAAACAGCTGGGATGCACTGCAGTGCTCCAATAAAGTGTTTCCTCTACACAGTCTATGGAAAATTGACTAGAGTGTGAGTCTTTCATTTAACTACAGTAGTTACTGCTTCTGGTCAAGTAGTCTAGTGGGGTTCAGTTCCTCTCCATGAAGAGTAATATCACTAGCCTGATCCCAGATCTGTTTCCTGTGGTCATTGTTTAGTGTGACACAAACAGATCTGGGAACAGCCATGTGTAGGCCTAATACCACATCACCGCATTGTCTGTTACAGTAATAAGTTCCAATGGCCCTGCAAGTTACGGAAGGCCATTTCCATGTAAAAGGACACATGAGCACCAACATGTGAAGTTCATAGGAGCATATCAAATGTGGGATCAAATGATCTTTTTGGGAACCATTTTCCATTTAAAAAAACATGGAATAAGCAAAGGGTTTGATTTCTGGTGTCACAGATGGAAAAGGGGTCTTAAAAAACGTCTTATAAAGGTATTAGAAATACACCAAAACAATAATGTAGTAAAGGCCCCTGCCAACTAATATCAACATTTAGATTTTGTTTTGCACAAATTATTAACCTTTAGTAAGTTATGAAATATTCTGTATTAGTGTCTTGTCATTCTGTATCCAAAAACCCACATATCTAAGATATTTTCTCATTTTGCTCCATCAGGATTATGAAAGATCACAGAAGTAGAAGGAAAGAAAGACTGTCCAATAAGTTAGTGTTTTTACTGATAACAATTTAGGACTTAAGTGATTAATATGTGCCGTTAAAAAAAGTCTGTAACACAATGACTGCAATTGAATTGGCCACAATGATCAATTATAATATCAATAATAATCATAAAATAAAAACATTTAAAGGTGATTTCTATTTTACAATAATCTCAAAGTGGATAAAATATAGAAAAATAGTTTTAAAAACAAAACATATATCTAACCATGTAATGAAAGAAACAATCAAAGTCTAGTGGGAAAGGTAGGCCAGCCGAGAGAGATGGGTCTTAAGGCCTTCTTTAAAAATCTCCAACCGTCTGAACAGCCCTGAGATGATCTGGAAGGGAGTTACAATGGCGTGGTGCGTAGGAGGAAGAGGCACGGTCATCCCCCATTGTGCCGAGCCTTCTCCTGGGGACATGGAGCAGTAGAACACAGTAAAGTAGAGTTCGGTGCAATGGAGGATAGTCCAGTACAGTACAGAGTACAATGGAGGATAGTCCAGTACAGTACAGAGTACAATGGAGGATAGTCCAGTACAGTACAGAGTACAATGGAGGATAGTTCAGTATAGTACAGAGTACAATGGAGGATAGTACAGTACAGTACAGTACAGAGTACAATGGAGGATAGTACAGTACAGAGTACAATGGAGGATAGTCCAGTACAATACAGAGTACAATGGAGGATAGTCCAGTACAATACAGAGTACAATGGAGGATAGTCCAGTACAGTACAGAGTACAATGGAGGATAGTCCAGTACAGTACAGAGTACAATGGAGGATAGTCCAGTACAGTACAGAGTACAATGGAGGATAGTCCAGTACAGTACAGAGTACAATGGAGGATAGTCCAGTACAGTACAGAGTACAATGGAGGATAGTCCAGTACAGTACAGAGTACAATGGAGGATAGTCCAGTACAGTACAGAGTACAATGGAGGATAGTTCAGTACAATACAGAGTACAATGGAGGATAGTTCAGTACAGTACAGAGTACAATGGAGGATAGTACAGTACAGAGTACAATGGAGGATAGTACAGTACAGAGTACAATGGAGGATAGTCCAGTACAGTACAGAGTACAATGGAGGATAGTACAGTACAGTACAGAGTACAATGGAGGATAGTTCAGTACAGTACAGAGTACAATGGAGGATAGTTCAGTACAGTACAGAGTACAATGGAGGATAGTTCAGTACAGTACAGAGTACAATGGAGGATAGTACAGTACAGTACAGAGTACAATGGAGGATAGTTCAGTACAGTACAGAGTACAATGGAGGATAGTACAGTACAGTACAGAGTACAATGGAGGATAGTTCAGTACAGTGTACAATGGAGGATAGTCCAGTACAGTACAGAGTACAATGGAGGATAGTCCAGTACAGTACAGAGTACAATGGAGGATAGTCCAGTACAGTACAGAGTACAATGGAGGATAGTCCAGTACAGTACAGAGTACAATGGAGGATAGTCCAGTACAGTACAGAGTACAATGGAGGATAGTCCAGTACAGTACAGAGTACAATGGAGGATAGTCCAGTACAGTACAGAGTACAATGGAGGATAGTACAGTACAGTACAGAGTACAATGGAGGATAGTCCAGTACAGTACAGAGTACAATGGAGGATAGTTCAGTACAGTACAGAGTACAATTGAGGATAGTTCAGTACAGTACAGAGTACAATGGAGGATAGTTCAGTACAGTACAGAGTACAATGGAGGATAGTTCAGTACAGTACAGAGTACAATGGAGGATAGTTCAGTACAGTACAGAGTACAATGGAGGATAGTTCAGTACAGTACAGAGTACAATGGAGGATAGTCCAGTACAGTACAGAGTACAATGGAGGATAGTCCAGTACAATACAGAGTACAATGGAGGATAGTCCAGTACAGTACAGAGTACAATGGAGGATAGTTCAGTACAGTACAGAGTACAATGGAGGATAGTCCAGTACAGTACAGAGTACAATGGAGGATAGTCCAGTACAGTACAGAGTACAATGGAGGATAGTCCAGTACAGTACAGAGTACAATGGAGGATAGTCCAGTACAGTACAGAGTACAATGGAGGATAGTACAGTACAGTACAGAGTACAATGGAGGATAATCCAGTACAGTACAGAGTACAATGGAGGATAGTCCAGTACAGTACAGAGTACAATGGAGGATAGTTCAGTACAGTACAGAGTACAATGGAGGATAGTTCAGTACAGTACAGAGTACAATGGAGGATAGTACAGTACAGAGTACAATGGAGGATAGTTCAGTACAGTACAGAGTACAATGGAGGATAGTCCAGTACAGTACAGAGTACAATGGAGGATAGTCCAGTACAGTGGAGCACACGACTAGAGTACAGTATGAAATAATGGCCTATATTCTACTGAACTACACTCTACTTGTATCTACTGTGCTGAAATATACTCCATTGTGCTGAACTCATACTTTACTGTACTTCGCTCTACTGACCTGTACTGAACTCTACTTTACTGTGTTTTACTGGGCTGTACTGTGAAACATAGACGTCTATGATTGGTAAAGATTTTGTCATGTCTGGACCAACCATATTTGGTCTTGTTTGGGGGCGGAGATAATTAGAATAATAGCCAGTGTGTAGAATTATACCTAAACATTCAAAAGAAGGATATTACATATTTCTACCTTTTCCTACCTATTGAAAACACATCCCCATTGAGAGAATACACTCATAATGATGCATTTCTGTATTGAGGTGGTAGAGGTCAATCCAACTCGGGAAAAAACTAGGGAATTTCCATGGAAACGCGTGGGGGATAAGGGCCGTGGGGAATGATACCAAGTCTCCTCATTGCCCCCATCAAAATGTGCCTACATTTAGGTTATTGTTTATATGAGTATTTTACACTATGTTGAGATAAAACAATCTGAGTATGATGTTTGTATGGATGTCAACCCCAATAAATGTTCTGTTACAAAACTTTGCATCTGCACTGCTCCTCAAGTAAATGTGCTTTAGTAAAAATATTCGGTGGCAATTGTTAAAAGTAGATTTCCGCATATAGGTGTATGGTTTGTTAAACTTTGCAATCAATGGATTGGCATGTATTGTGAGTCTCTGTTACCGTGGAATTGCCCCGAATCAAATGACAAAGGAGAACACACAAGATTTTTGGAGTTGTTACCTAAACATTCCCTTTTTAAGTCAAAACACAGGCTTGTTTACAACAGTTCTCTCCATGCCTGGAGAGGGTCTGGTTACAGGGAGAAGACTTCATCACAAATAGTTTAAGAGAAGGGGGCTCTCTGACTACAGGACTTTTTCCCTTTCCTTTTTCCAAGAGAGCTAGTGGTGGGATTTGAAGAGACATGCAAGACTAGGTCTGGTGGTGCAATGTAGCCTAATGGGAAAAGTACTTTGTCATACTTGAGTAAAAGTAAAGGTAACTTAATAGAAAATTACTTAAGTAAAAGTGAAAGTCACTAAGTAAAATACTTATTGAGTAAAAGTTTACAAATATTTGGTTTTAAATATACTTAAGTATCAAAAGTAAATGGAATGGGGCCTCCTGAATGGTGCAGTGGTCTAAGGTACTGCATCGCACTACTAACTACGTTACTACAGATCCTGGTTCGATACCGAACTGTGTCGCAGCCAGCCATGACTGGGAGACCCATGAGGCGACGCACAATTGGCCCAGCGTCGTCCGGGTTAGGCCGGCCGGGATGTCCATGTTCCATTGTGCTCTAGCGACTCCTGTGGTGGGGCGGGCGCATGCACGGTGTTTCTTCCGACACATTGGTGCTGGCGTCCGGGTTAAGAGTGCATTGTGTCAAGAAGCCATGTGGCTTGGCGGGGTTGTGAGTCGGAGGACGCACGGCTCTCGACCTTCGCCTCTCCCGATTCCGTACGGAGGTTGCAGCGATGGGACAATACTGTAACTACCAATTGGATATGTTGAAATTCAAGCTCCTTTGAAATTTTTGGGACAGATAGCCAGGGGCACACTCCAACACTCAGATATAATTTACAAACAAAGAATTTGTGTTATGGGAGTCCACCAGATCAGAGGCAATAGGGATGCTCTCTTGACAAGTGTGTGAATTGGACTATTTTCCAGTCAAAATGTAACAAGTTCTTTTTATATAACTAGGCAAGTCGGTTAAGAACAAATTCTTATTTACAATGACGGCCCAGGAACAGTGGGTTAACTGCCTTGTTCAGGGGCAGAACAACATATTTTTACCTTGTCAGCTCAGGGATTCGATCTAGCAACCTTTCAGTTACTAGTCCAACGCTCTAACCACTCTAGGCTACCCGCCGCCCAAAATGTAATGAGTACTTTTGGGTGTCAGGGAAAATGTATGGGGTAAAAGTACATTATTTTCTTTAGGAATGTAGTGAAGTAAAAGTGAAATTTGGCAAAAATAGAAATGTAAAGTACAGATACCCCAAAAGACGAGTTAAGTAGCACTTTACACCACTGGTTAAGAGCATTGGGCCAGTAACCAAAAGGTCGATTATTTTTGGTTTGAATCTTCGAACAGACTAGGTGAAAAAATATATATATTATTTATGTTTTGTCACATACACCAGATAGGTGCAGTGAAATGTGTTGTTTTACTGGGTCAGCCATAGTAGTACAGTGCTCCTGGAGCAAATTAGGGTTAAGTGCCTTGCTCAAGGGCACATCAACACTTGTTTCACCTTATCTGCTAGGGTATTTGAACCAGCGACCTTTCGGTTACTGGCTCCATGCTTCTTTAAGTCGCTCTGGATAAGAGCGTCTGCTAAATGACTAAAATGTCAAGTGTAAATGTGGGCCTGTACAATATTGCAGGTTCATCATCTTTGTCCTTCCTCCCTTGGTTTGCAGCCTACATGTTGAGCTATTTTAAGCAGCCTTCCTTCCTTTCTTGAGGAAATGCTCCATCCTACGAAAACCTCTTATCGGTTGTTCCCATCGGTTGTTCCCATCGGTTGTTCCCATTGGAGAAAACACTTTACAGATGAAGGGACAACAGAGTCACAACGCCAGGTCAAAACCCCAACGTGTATAGATGGGATATAGGCTAGCCACCGAACACAGCAAAACAAGTCTGTTATAGAGTACACCCCCCACCCTGTTACAGATAGCCACTATCTTGTCATGTCCAACATACCCCACGCTGACCCCTGAAATGTCATCAGACCTCTAAATGACATTACCACACCCCCTGTGTGACGCAATCGTTTGCTATTTTTTAGGGTATCTCCTACAGACGTGATAGATTTGGAAGGCAGATGTTGACATGTAAACACAAACCCATGAGAAAAACACAACAGCGTGCACACACACATACACGCTGAAAGAGATATGATTAAGCCCCGAAAATGTGTCAAAATATAAGAATGTGTAAAGTCCAGCTTTAAACATCTGGCCTACTGGTGACTCCTCCCCAGATAATAATCTCAGTCTGACATCATTACCCGACAGTATGACTACACTACTGTGGCTCAAAACTTAATCACAAAACCAAATAGAAGGGAGGTCCAATATTGTTTGGCCCAGCTGCAATGGTTGCAATTTTGTTGGTTATCCTAATGGCCAAGGAACGAGTGTTCCACCAACCAGACCAGACAGATTGACCCTTGTACTGGGTTCTCCAAAACTAGACTGAGCCTCCAAATCCCTCAGTGCTCAATTATTATTTATTTATTTTTGTTTGTTTTTTAAAGGGGGAGGGGGAATTAGCCTATGCCAAATCGAAAATAAAGCCACAGACAGAGCCTCATATGACAGCATGACAATCAAAGAAAAATACCATACCAGAAAATCCATGAAATACTTTAGTAGCTTGACGTGCTCTCCCGAAACAGAAATTGGTTGGTGGTTGGCGTATTCCAGGTAAACCACTATTTTCTCCTAAACTAGCTAGGCTAAATGTATACACTCGGAATTCTATGCACGGCCTTCTTTTCAAATGGTTTTGTTTTGGTCTCTAGCAAGAATCCGAGTTTGGACTGTAGGATACACACAATGTTGCAGGAAATATGGAAAGCGTTTTCAATGCGAAGCGTAATGAAAGATATTCGAGCGAAACTGCGATAATCGGTTGGTCTTAATTTGGTTAGATCCGGTCATAGGATTCCTATATGATTATATTACAAACGTTTAAAATTCTATACATCAAAGTAACAATGATTTGATGCTATACTATAGAGTAACTTCTGAGTGGTTCAAATCAAAACCTCAACCACCGTGTCGAAATTTGGTAATATCCCGGAAACGTACACAAGTTAGTTTTCTTGGATTTTATGACATCCCCCCGCTTGTCACTGGACGTCACGTGACTTTGTACAGTAGAAGCTTCGTTTACTTTACTGATGTTACCTTTCTGCAGGGCTGTCCCATCCGCTACACTATTTAAATCTAGCAAGGTTATTTTTACAAAAACATGACAATTAAACTTAGCCTCGAAGTGAGAAAATGTCATTCCTTCTCTAATAATGTGCGTGTAGGGACCTCTAGTGGTTAATACGCAACGATACACCAGAACACTGTGAGCAAACAAACTATTTCATGATTAGGGATACATGAAGCCCAATTTTTTTTTAAATACAATTTAACAATGAATACGAGGATTACCTTTTCCAAACATCAAATATGGGCCGACATGGCACAAAGTAAATACATTTTTCAAACATCAAATATGGGCTAACAGCACAGATAACAGATTTTTAAAAACTATTTTAAACTTCACATATCTTATATGTTGCATGATCACAGTCATGGTATAATTTGAGGTTTTAAATATTCTTGGTCTACTTGAATGATATAACAAATATGCGGACATTGATTATTTAAACAAAACAAAACTATATCCTGGCTATAGAGGCTCCAGCAGATGTTGCAAATGCTTTAATGCTTTGAAAATTGTGAAACAGGCAGACTCCAGTGGCTTGAAGCTCTGAATGCAGCATGAAACAAAATTGTATTGTAACATCGTTATAACGATATATTCTTCGTAAAAATATGACATCATTGTAACAATATGGAAACTTGACCAAACGTATTGCTCGCTGCTGTGTTGCCTGCTGAATGCATATCTCAGTGGTTATATGTGGCCTAGAACTAGCTCCACCCTCGAATATTCAGTCTTTCGTCTGCGGACTAGTCCTGTTACAAGCCTTTAGCATCTGGAATAGGACTTTCTCCGTTGTACCTTTTCATGAAGAAAAAGAAGACATTGTTATTTGACTTTCACGCATGCGATTAGACTACAGAGAATTACAAGCGCATGTTTTACAACTTGACATTTATTTTCGGACGACATTCTACAGCCCGATTGCAAAGAACTAAAACTAAAAAAAGAGTTTGGTGCTGAATACAAAGTGATACGGTGGTCCGATGGCTCGCTCGCATGACTAATTAATAGTCTATCAGGACTCGGTCGCGCGCTGCCCAGTTGTTTGTGTTATAAACTATGGCGTTTAGGGCAAAAGCCTTGTACGACTTTAGTTCGGAAAATCTAGGAGAGATATCGATTACTGAGAACGAAGTTGTTACTTTATACAGCGAACAAGACATAGAGGGATGGCTAGAGGGAACAAACAGCAGAGGGGATACTGGTCTTTTTCCAGCCTCATACGTGGAGATTCTCAGAAATGAATCATCTGACATCTCATCCAACAATAATGGCATGTCGGCGGATCAAGGTCAACCCGACTCCCCATCAAGTGGATATGATTCATCATACTATTCCCAGTCCCACTCTCGTGCTGAGAACATTAAAGATCCGACCCACTCTGCTTATCCTGTGCAAATTCCCCAGCGCCATGGTTACCAGACCAGTCAAGGTAGTGATGATGACTGGGATGATGACTGGGATGACAGCTCTACTGTGGCGGCTGAGCCCGGAACTAAACATGACAATGATGGAACTAGTTCCACAGCATACACAGTGACTACTTCGTTGCCTGGGAGACGTGACAGTTCCCAAGCCAAAAGTTCAGCAACAATAGGAAAAAACCTCAACAGGTTCTCAACCTTTGTGAAATCTGGCGGAGAGGCTTTTGTATTGGGCGAGGCGGCTGCCTTTGTCAAAGATGGGGACAAGATCTGTGTTGTCATGGGGCAGTATGGACCAGAGTGGCAGGAAGACCCATACCCGTTTGCCTGCTCCATCGATGACCCCACCAAACAGACAAAATTCAAAGGCATGAAGAGTTACATGTCATACAGACTGACTCCATCCCACACCCAGAGCCAGGTGAATAGAAGATACAAGCACTTTGACTGGCTCTACGCTCGACTTGTGGAACGCTTCCCTGTCATCTCAGTCCCCCATCTGCCTGAGAAACAGGCCACTGGGCGCTTTGAACAGGACTTTGTCTCCAAACGCAGAAAAGGTTTGATATGGTGGATGAACCACATGACGAGCCACCCTGTCCTGGCTAGATGTGACGTGTTCCAGCACTTCCTCACCTGCCCCAGCACAGACGAGAAGACGTGGAAGATGGGCAAGAGAAAGGCAGAGAAGGATGAGTTGACTGGCGCTAACTTCTTCCTAACCATCTCCACCCCGGCTGTTCCACTGGACCTACAGGAGGTAGAGAACAAGGTCGATGGGTTTAAAGCCTTCACCAGGAAGATGGATGACAACTGCCTAGTGGTGAATGCCACCATCAACGAGTTCGCCCGGAAGCAGATCACCGGGTTTAAGAAAGAGTATCAGAAAGTGGGTCAGTCTTTCAAACTGTTGGGCCAAGCATTTGAGATGGACCAGCAGTCCTATTCTGTAGGACTGAACCGTGCCATAGCATTCACAGGAGAGGCCTACGAGGCTATAGGAGACTACTTTGCTGAGCAGCCCAGACAGGATTTGGACCCCATATCGGATCTGCTGGACCTGTACAAGGGACACCTGGCCAACTATCCTGATATCATCCATGTTCAGAAAGGTACCGTATGATTATATCACAGCGGTCTCTGCTCTAGAAATAGAGTCCATAGAATGGTCAAAGACCCTCTAAACGTTGCAATTTAGCTGCACTCTCATGGGCATTCTATTTCTAGGGGTTATGTTGATGATGAACAAAAACACATTTTGCCTTGGCTTTCCTGGATATCCCTCGCAGCAAAATGTTTTGTGTTTTGAACATTACTTCAGATCATGTAACATGACACACACATGTTTTGTATTATGTACAACTTTTGTGCACCCTGGCAAAAGTTTGCTTTCACAGTGTTCTCTGTTGAGTAATGCTGAAGAATATGGCCTTGAGGCATGACATTTCATTCTCTGTCCTGAAAGAGAGATTTGAGAGTTTTGTCTCACACCCAATGAAGAGAGTGAGATCAGAGTTTTGGACTATAATCACAACTCAGGGCTCTTAAAGCTAGGCATAGTCTTGAAGGAAACGTGGTTACCAACAGAACTCTTTAGTTCTCATTTTACGAATGGATGCAGCGTTCTCTTATTTGTCACTTTGTAATAGATTTGTTAAATAGTAGGCACATAAATTTGGGGTGCCGTTTTGTAACATGCTATGTTGTCCAAGTTCAGTTGTGACATTGAAGGTTATGTTAGCCTACATCGGCATAGAATTAGAAGGAGGAGATTCCGGGGCCTCTTGTCCAGCGTTTCCCTGGGAATATTGGAATGCGGAATAGCCTTAGGATTAAGTGATTTTCCTCTCCAAGGGTGGGGATCTGGGGAGCTGCTGCACAATATTGCCTGGACACATTTCTTCCCACTAGCACCGGTGCAGAAGTTCAGCTTATTGGTGCTCTGGCTCTGTGATTGCATGCAAGTGCCGAAAAGAACAAAGTCCAATTTAATTTAATATCATTAGTATATTTATTCATCCAAGTGTGTGTCTGCATGTGTGTGTGTGTGTGTGTGTGTGTGTGTGTGCATGTGTGTGTGTGTGTGTGTGTGTGTGTGTGTGTGTGTGTGTGTGTGTGTGTGTCTGCATGTGTGTGTGTGTGTGTGTGTGTGTGTGTGTGTGTGTGTGTGTGTGTGTGTGTGTGTGTGTGTGTGTGTGTGTGTGTGTGTGTGTGTGTGTGTGTGTGTGTGTGTGTGTGTGTGTGTGTGTGTGTGTGTGTGTGTGTGTGTGTGCGCCCGTGTTGATTTATATTCCCCAGATAAGACCTGGAGTCTAATGGCTGTAGATAAGGGTATTCACTAAACCAGCGGAAAAGTCTTTAGGTAAATCTTCCATTTGCACATTCAGAGCTCAAGTACACTATATATACAAAGTATGTGAACACCCCTTCAAATTAGTAGATTCAGCTATTTCAGCCAAATCCATTGCTGACAGGTGTATAAAATCGAGCACACGGCCATGCAATCTCCAGAGACAAACATTGGCAGTAGAATGGCCGGGTCGTTCGTCATTGTAAGTAAGAATATTATATATAATAATAATATATGCCATTTAGCAGACGCTTTTATCCAAAGCGACTTACAGTCAGTCATGTGTGCAGAATTTTGTTCTTAACTGACTTGCCTAGTTAAATAAAGTTTACTTTCCAACAAGTCAGTTCATTAAATTTCTGCCCTGCTAGAGCTGCCCCGGTCAACTGTAAGTGTTGTTATTGTGAAGTGGCAACACCTAGGAGCAATAACGGCTCAGCCGTTAAGGTGGTAGGCCACACAAGCTCACAGAACGGGACCGCAGAGTGCTGAAGTGCGTAAAAATTGTCTGTCCTCGGTTGCAAAACTCACTACTGAGTTCCAAACTGCCTCTGGAAGCAACGTCAGCACAATAGCTGTTCATCGGAAATGGGTTTCCATGGCCGAGCAGCCACACACAAGCCTAAGATCACCATGCGCAATGCCAAGCGTTGGGTGGAATGGTGTAAACCTCACCGCCATTGAACTCTGGAGCAGTGGAAACGTATTCTCTGGAGTGATGAATCACGGTTCACTATCTGGCAGTCCAGTCCGACAGACGAATCTGGGTTTGGTGGATGCCAGGAGAATGCTACCTGCCCCAATGCATAGTGCCAACTGTAAAGTTTGGTGGATAAGGAATAATGGTCTGGGGCTGTTTTTCATGGTTCGGGCTAGGCACCTTAGTTCCAGTGAAGGGAAATCTTAACGCTACAGCATACAATGACATTATAGACGATTCTGTGCTTCCACCTTAATGGTAAACATTTGGGGAAGGCCCTTTGCTGTTTTAGCATGAAAATGCCCTGTGCACAAATCAAGGTCCAGAACAGAAATGGTTTGTCGAGATTGGTGTGGAAGAACTTGACTGGCCTGCACAGAGCCCTGACCTCAACCCCATCAAAAACCTTTGGGATGAATTGGAACAGGGACTGCAAGCCAGGCGTAATTGCCCAACATCAGTGCCCGAAGTTACTAATGCTCTTGTGGCTGAATGGAAGCAAATCCCCGCAACAATGTTCAAAAATCTAGTGGAAAGTCTTCACAGAAGAGTGGAGGCATATTAATGCCCATGATTTTGAAATGAGATGTTCGACGAGCAGGTGTCCATATACTTTTGGTCATGTAGTGTATGTGTCCTTCACGGCAACAATTTAATTGTTCATATCTCATTACAACAATTGCTGTTCTGAGCTATTCACATATAAATAGGTTGTTCAGTGTTTGTAGCTGTTGATAACCATTTAGCCACAGTACTCCACAGTGTAATCAGCTGTAAACCAAACAGACTGCTTTGAATTAGACGATTATAACTATGTGTGAGTGCCACCACGGAGCATTGGCTTTAGTCTACTACTATATGGACAGAGAGCAGAGGGAATGAAACCAATGGTCAACTCTTCTTTCTGAGTCATGTTAAAACTTTTCAAAGGTACAGATTCATGATTCAACCAGAGTTTGCTTGACTAAATATGGCCTTTTCCTTTTCACCATTAATAGGAATACCTTTGATACCCTTCTCTCGAACCCTTTCCCCACTCATATTTCTCCCGTTCCATCTCCTTCTTTCTCTCCTCCACCTATCTCCCCAGGTGCCCTTACCAAAGTGAAGGAGTGCCAGAAACAAGAAGGGGAGGGATCAACCATCAACGAGCGTTGTAACATAATTTCCTGCGCCACACTGGCTGAGATCCAGCACTTTCACCGTACGCGCGTACGTGACTTCAAGAGCCAGATGCAACACCACCTCCAGCAGCAAATCATCTTCTTCCAGAAGATCACTGGGAAGCTAGAAGAGGCACTGCAGAAGTACGACGAGGATATCATATAAGGCCCTGGAGAGAGGAGCATGGATACAGAGGGATAAAGAGAGGAGGAGGGGGGACTAAGGGAGAGGAGGGTGGATACAGAAGGATGAAGAGAGGAGGGTGGATACAGAGGAATGAAGAGAGGAGGAGGGGGGACTAAGGGAGAGAGAGGAGGGTGGATACAGAGGGATGAAGAGAGGAGGAGGGGGGACACAGAGGGATAAAGAGAGGAGGAGGGGGGACTAAGGGAGAGAGGAGGGTGGATACAGAGGGATAAAGAGAGGATGAGGGGGGACTAAGGGAGAGAGGAGGGTGGATACAGAGGGATGAAGAGAGGAGGAGGGGGGACTAAGGGAGAGAGGAGGGTGGATACAGAGGGATGAAGAGAGGAGGAGTTGAGGGAGAGAGAGATTATGAGAACATGGGGTAGGAACATGGGGAGTGTGCTGGTCTTGGCACTGTGCAGTTCTGCAGTGTTCCCTATTTCATAATCTGATCAAGACTGGAGCACTGGTTTGGCAAAAAGATCGAGGGACACATTTTGACCTCCCCATCTCAGAGAAGTATTCCCCATTTAAACGGAATATGTTTTATGGTGCGAACTAAAGTAACTAGTCCGTAATGACAATGTAATTGGTTATGTGTTGTTTTTCCTTGACAAGATTATTCATCCATTCTACAGTTGGAAGTGAGCAGATCTATGCAGGTACTGCACTGATGGATATGAAATAGGAGTGAGAATTATTCCTTCATTGACAGAGAGGGTTGTTGTCTGCAAAACTTGATAATGTAGTCTTGCGTGACAGGATATGTTAAATCATCACTTATACAATTAGTGTCACTTCAAGAATATGTAGTATGATTTTAGTAAGGAAATTGTTTAGAATCACAATTATATCTGTGAAAACATGTTTAACCTGTTGCATTGAATCCCCCTCATTTGCCTTTTCCTCTGAACAAATATAACGTGATTTCAGTATCATGGCAAATATGAATGACATGTCCCTTTGTGTGTGTGTGTGCATGTGTATCAATGTCTACGTGTGTGTTATCATAGAGAGGGCAACCTGTTGTAGTTTCTGGAGCTCGTTATGTGAAACCTCCTAGAGAGATCTGTGCCAGGAACAAGCTTTAAGATTCTAGAACCCTGGGGGAGAACAGAACACATGATTTTCCATTCCTTCTTATTGTTCTCAATAGGGGGAAGGGGCACAGGGAGATCGGCCAAAATAATACTGAAAATTATGTCTCTGTGGGAATCCCTAATGTTGAAGGACATTGTTGAAAATAAATCAGTTGTACTGTATGTGCAATATCATGATTCAAGGACCATTGTTGGTGTTATAATAGGATAGAAGGACTGTTGTTGGTGTTATATGAGAATTGAAGGGCCGCTGTTGGTGTTATATAAGAATTGAAGGGCCGCTGTTGGTGTTATATGAGAATTGAAGGACCGTTGTTGGTGTTATATGAGAATTGAAGGGCCGCTGTTGGTGTTATATGAAAATTGAAGGGCCGCTGTTGGTGTTATATGAGAATTGAAGGACTGTTGTTGGTGTTATATGAGAATTGAAGGGCTTCTGTTGGTGTTATATGAGAATTGAAGGGCCGCTGTTGGTGTTATATGAGAATTGAAGGAGCGCTGTTGGTGTTATATAAGAATTGAAGGACTGTTGTTGGTGTTATATGAGAATTGAAGGACCGTTGTTGGTGTTATATAAGAATTTAAGGACTGTTGTTGGTGTTATATGAGAATTGAAGGACCGTTGTTGGTGTTATATAAGAATTGAAGGACTGTTGTTGGTGTTATATGAGAATTGAAGGACCGTTGTTGGTGTTATATGAGAATTGAAGGAGCGCTGTTGGTGTTATATGAGAATTGAAGGACCGTTGTTGGTGTTATATGAGAATTGAAGGAGCGTTGTTGGTGTTATATGAGAATTGAAGGGCCGCTGTTGGTGTTATATGAGAATTGAAGGGCCGCTGTTGGTGTTATATGAGAATTGAAGGAGCGCTGTTGGTGTTATATAAGAATTGAAGGACTGTTGTTGGTGTTATATGAGAATTGAAGGACCGTTGTTGGTGTTATATAAGAATTTAAGGGCCGCTGTTGGTGTTATATAAGAATTGAAGGGCCGCTGTTGGTGTTATATGAGAATTGAAGGGCCGCTGTTGGTGTTATATGAGAATTTGGTGTTATATGAGAATTGAAGGGCCGCTGTTGGTGTTATATGAGAATTGAAGGGCCGCTGTTGGTGTTATATGAGAATTGAAGGGCCGCTGTTGATGTTATATAAGAATTTAAGGGCCGCTGTTGGTGTTATATAAGAATTGAAGGGCCGCTGTTGGTGTTATATGAGAATTTGGTGTTATATGAGAATTGAAGGGCCGCTGTTGGTGTTATATGAGAATTGAAGGGCCGCTGTTGGTGTTATATGAGAATTTGGTGTTATATGAGAATTGAAGGGCCGCTGTTGGTGTTATATAAGAATTGAAGGGCCGCTGTTGGTGTTATATGAGAATTTGGTGTTATATGAGAATTGAAGGGCCGCTGTTGGTGTTATATAAGAATTGAAGGGCCGCTGTTGGTGTAATATAAGAATTGAAGGGCCGCTGTTGGTGTTATATGAGAATTGAAGGGCCGCTGTTGGTGTTATATGAGAATTGAAGGGCCGCTGTTGGTGTTATATGAGAATTGAAGGGCCGCTGTTGGTGTTATATGAGAATTGAAGGGCCGCTGTTGGTGTTATATGAGAATTGAAGGGCCGCTGTTGGTGTTATATAAGAATTGAAGGGCCGCTGTTGGTGTTATATGAGAATTGAAGGACCGTTGTTGGTGTTATATGAGAATTGAAGGGCCGCTGTTGGTGTTATATGAAAATTGAAGGGCCGCTGTTGGTGTTATATGAGAATTGAAGGACTGTTGTTGGTGTTATATGAGAATTGAAGGGCTTCTGTTGGTGTTATATGAGAATTGAAGGGCCGCTGTTGGTGTTATATGAGAATTGAAGGAGCGCTGTTGGTGTTATATAAGAATTGAAGGACTGTTGTTGGTGTTATATGAGAATTGAAGGACCGTTGTTGGTGTTATATAAGAATTTAAGGACTGTTGTTGGTGTTATATGAGAATTGAAGGACCGTTGTTGGTGTTATATAAGAATTTAAGGACTGTTGTTGGTGATATATGAGAATTGAAGGACCGTTGTTGGTGTTATATGAGAATTGAAGGAGCGCTGTTGGTGTTATATGAGAATTGAAGGACTGTTGTTGGTGTTATATGAGAATTGAAGGACCGTTGTTGGTGTTATATAAGAATTGAAGGACTGTTGTTGGTGTTATATGAGAATTGAAGGACCGTTGTTGGTGTTATATAAGAATTGAAGGACTGTTGTTGGTGTTATATGAGAATTGAAGGACCGTTGTTGGTGTTATATGAGAATTGAAGGAGCGCTGTTGGTGTTATATGAGAATTGAAGGACCGTTGTTGGTGTTATATGAGAATTGAAGGAGCGTTGTTGGTGTTATATGAGAATTGAAGGGCCGCTGTTGGTGTTATATGAGAATTGAAGGGCCGCTGTTGGTGTTATATGAGAATTGAAGGAGCGCTGTTGGTGTTATATAAGAATTGAAGGACTGTTGTTGGTGTTATATGAGAATTGAAGGACCGTTGTTGGTGTTATATAAGAATTTAAGGGCCGCTGTTGGTGTTATATAAGAATTGAAGGGCCGCTGTTGGTGTTATATGAGAATTGAAGGGCCGCTGTTGGTGTTATATGAGAATTTGGTGTTATATGAGAATTGAAGGGCCGCTGTTGGTGTTATATGAGAATTGAAGGGCCGCTGTTGGTGTTATATGAGAATTGAAGGGCCGCTGTTGATGTTATATAAGAATTTAAGGGCCGCTGTTGGTGTTATATAAGAATTGAAGGGCCGCTGTTGGTGTTATATGAGAATTTGGTGTTATATGAGAATTGAAGGGCCGCTGTTGGTGTTATATGAGAATTGAAGGGCCGCTGTTGGTGTTATATGAAAATTGAAGGGCCGCTGTTGGTGTTATATGAGAATTGAGGGAGCGTTGTTGGTGTTATATGAGAATTGAAGGGCCGCTGTTGGTGTTATATGAGAATTGAAGGGCCGCTGTTGGTGTTATATGAGAATTGAAGGGCCGCTGTTGGTGTTATATAAGAATTGAAGGGCCGCTGTTGGTGTTATATGAGAATTTGGTGTTATATGAGAATTGAAGGGCCGCTGTTGGTGTTATATAAGAATTGAAGGGCCGCTGTTGGTGTAATATAAGAATTGAAGGGCCGCTGTTGGTGTTATATGAGAATTGAAGGGCCGCTGTTGGTGTTATATGAGAATTGAAGGGCCGCTGTTGGTGTTATATGAGAATTGAAGGGCCGCTGTTGGTGTTATATGAGAATTGAAGGGCCGCTGTTGGTGTTATATGAGAATTGAAGGGCCGCTGTTGGTGTTATATAAGAATTTAAGGGCCGCTGTTGGTGTTATATAAGAATTGAAGGGCCGCTGTTGGTGTTATATGAGAATTTGGTGTTATATGAGAATTGAAGGGCCGCTGTTGGTGTTATATAAGAATTGAAGGGCCGCTGTTGGTGTAATATAAGAATTGAAGGGCCGCTGTTGGTGTTATATGAGAATTGAAGGGCCGCTGTTGGTGTTATATGAGAATTGAAGAGCCGCTGTTGGTGTTATATGAGAATTGAAGGGCCGCTGTTGGTGTTATATGAGAATTGAAGGGCCGCTGTTGGTGTTATATGAGAATTGAAGGGCCGCTGTTGGTGTTATATGAGAATTGAAGGGCCGCTGTTGGTGTTATATGAGAATTGAAGGGCCGCTGTTGGTGTTATATGAGAATTGAAGGGCCGCTGTTGGTGTTATATGAAAATTGAAGGGCCGCTGTTGGTGTTATATGAGAATTGAGGGAGCGTTGTTGGTGTTATATGAGAATTGAAGGGCCGCTGTTGGTGTTATATGAGAATTGAAGGGCCGCTGTTGGTGTTATATGAGAATTGAAGGGCCGCTGTTGGTGTTATATGAGAATTGAAGGGCCGCTGTTGGTGTTATATGAGAATTGAAGGGCCGCTGTTGGTGTTATATGAAAATTGAAGGGCCGCTGTTGGTGTTATATGAGAATTGAAGGAGCGTTGTTGGTGTTATATGAGAATTGAAGGGCCGCTGTTGGTGTTATATGAGAATTGAAGGGCCGCTGTTGGTGTTATATGAGAATTGAAGGGCCGCTGTTGGTGTTATATGAGAATTGAAGGGCCGCTGTTGGTGTTATATGAAAATTGAAGGGCCGCTGTTGGTGTTATATGAGAATTGAAGGAGCGTTGTTGGTGTTATATGAGAATTGAAGGGCCGCTGTTGGTGTTATATGAGAATTGAAGGGCCGCTGTTGGTGTTATATGAGAATTGAAGGAGCGCTGTTGGTGTTATATAAGAATTGAAGGACTGTTGTTAGTGTTATATGAGAATTGAAGGACCGTTGTTGGTGTTATATAAGAATTTAAGGGCCGCTGTTGGTGTTATATGAGAATTGAAGGGCCGCTGTTGGTGTTATATAAGAATTGAAGGGCCGCTGTTGGTGTTATATAAGAATTGAAGGACCGTTGTTGGTGTTATATAAGAATTGAAGGACCGCTGTTGGTGTAATATAAGAATTGAAGGGCCGCTGTTGGTGTTATATGAGAATTGAAGGGCCGCTGTTGGTGTTATATGAGAATTGAAGGACCGTTGTTGGTGTTATATGATAATTGAAGGACCGTTGTTGGTGTTATATGAGAATTGAAGGAGCGTTGTTGGTGTTATATGAAAATTGAAGGAGCGTTGTTGGTGTTATATGAGAATTGAAGGACTGTTGTTGGTGTTATATAAGAATTGAAGGAGCGCAGTTGGTGTTAAATGAGAATTGAAGGACCGTTGTTGGTGTTATATGAGAATTGAAGGGCCGCTGTTGGTGTTATATGAGAATTGAAGGGCCGCTGTTGGTGTTATATGAGAATTGAAGGAGCGCTGTTGGTGTTATATAAGAATTGAAGGACTTGTTGGTGTTATATAAGAATTGAAGGAGCGCAGTTGGTGTTAAATGAGAATTGAAGGACCGTTGTTGGTGTTATATGAGAATTGAAGGGCCGCTGTTGGTGTTAAATGAGAATTGAAGGACCGTTGTTGGTGTTATATGAGAATTGAAGGGCCGCTGTTGGTGTTAAATGAGAATTGAAGGACCGTTGTTGGTGTTATATAAGAATTGAAGGGCCGCTGTTGGTGTTAAATGAGAATTGAAGGACCGTTGTTGGTGTTATATAAGAATTGAAGGGCCGCTGTTGGTGTTATATAAGAATTGAAGGGCCGCTGTTGGTGTTAAATGAGAATTGAAGGACCGTTGTTGGTGTTATATAAGAATTGAAGGGCCGCTGTTGGTGTTAAATGAGAATTGAAGGACCGTTGTTGGTGTTATATAAGAATTGAAGGGCCGCTGTTGGTGTTATATGAGAATTGAAGGAGCGTTGTTGGTGTTATATGAGAATTGAAGGAGCGCTGTTGGTGTTATATAAGAATTGAAGGGCCGCTGTTGGTGTTATATGAGAATTGAAGGGCCGCTGTTGGTGTTATATGAGAATTGAAGGAGCGCTGTTGGTGTTATATAAGAATTGAAGGACAGTTGTTGGTGTTATATAAGAATTGAAGGAGCGCAGTTGGTGTTAAATGAGAATTGAAGGACCGTTGTTGGTGTTATATGAGAATTGAAGGGCCGCTGTTGGTGTTATATAAGAATTGAAGGGCCGCTGTTGGTGTTATATGAGAATTGAAGGGCCGCTGTTGGTGTTATATGAGAATTGAAGGAGTGTTGTTGGTGTTATATGAGAATTGAAGGAACGTTGTTGGTGTTAAATGAGAATTGAAGGAACGTTGTTGATGTTAAATGAGAATTGAAGGACCGTTGTTGGTGTTATATGAGAATTGAAGGGCCGCTGTTGGTGTTAAATGAGAATTGAAGGACCGTTGTTGGTGTTATATGAGAATTGAAGGGCCGCTGTTGGTGTTAAATGAGAATTGAAGGACCGTTGTTGGTGTTAAATGAGAATTGAAGGACCGCTGTTGGTGTTATATGAGAATTGAAGGGCCGCTGTTGGTGTTAAATGAGAATTGAAGGACCGTTGTTGGTGTTATATAAGAATTGAAGGGCCGCTGTTGGTGTTATATGAGAATTGAAGGAGCGTTGTTGGTGTTATATGAGAATTGAAAGACTGTTGTTGGTGTTAAATGAGAATTGAAGGACCGTTGTTGGTGTTAAATGAGAATTGAAGGACCGCTGTTGGTGTTATATAAGAATTGAAGGACCGCTGTTGGTGTTATATGAGAATTGAAGGGCCGCTGTTGGTGTTATACTAGAATTGAAGGACCGTTGTTGGTGTTAAATGAGAATTGAAGGACCGTTGTTGGTGTTATATGAGAATTGAAGGGCCGCTGTTGGTGTTATATGAGAATTGAAGGACCGTTGTTGGTGTTATATGAGAATTGAAGGGCCGTGGTTGGTGTTATATGAGAATTAAAGGACCGTTGTTGGTGTTAAATGAGAATTGAAGGACCGTTGTTGGTGTTATATGAGAATTGAAGGGCCGCTGTTGGTGTTATATGAGAATTGAAGGACTGTTGTTGGTGTTAAATGAGAATTGAAGGAGCGTTGTTGGTGTTATATGAGAATTGAAGGACCGCTGTTGGTGTTATATGAGAATTGAAGAAGCGTTGTTGGTGTTATATGAAAATTGAAGGAGCGTTGTTGGTGTTATATGAGAATTGAAGGACTGTTGTTGGTGTTATATAAGAATTGAAGGAGCGCAGTTGGTGTTAAATGAGAATTGAAGGACCGTTGTTGGTGTTATATGAGAATTGAAGGGCCGCTGTTGGTGTTATATGAGAATTGAAGGGCCGCTGTTGGTGTTATATGAGAATTGAAGGAGCGCTGTTGGTGTTATATAAGAATTGAAGGACTTGTTGGTGTTATATAAGAATTGAAGGGCCGCTGTTGGTGTTATATGAGAATTGAAGGAGCGTTGTTGGTGTTATATGAGAATTGAAGGAGCGCTGTTGGTGTTATATAAGAATTGAAGGGCCGCTGTTGGTGTTATATGAGAATTGAAGGGCCGCTGTTGGTGTTATATGAGAATTGAAGGAGCGCTGTTGGTGTTATATAAGAATTGAAGGACAGTTGTTGGTGTTATATAAGAATTGAAGGACTTGTTGGTGTTATATAAGAATTGAAGGGCCGCTGTTGGTGTTATATGAGAATTGAAGGAGCGTTGTTGGTGTTATATGAGAATTGAAGGAGCGCTGTTGGTGTTATATAAGAATTGAAGGGCCGCTGTTGGTGTTATATGAGAATTGAAGGGCCGCTGTTGGTGTTATATGAGAATTGAAGGAGCGCTGTTGGTGTTATATAAGAATTGAAGGACAGTTGTTGGTGTTATATAAGAATTGAAGGAGCGCAGTTGGTGTTAAATGAGAATTGAAGGACCGTTGTTGGTGTTATATGAGAATTGAAGGGCCGCTGTTGGTGTTATATAAGAATTGAAGGGCCGCTGTTGGTGTTATATGAGAATTGAAGGGCCGCTGTTGGTGTTATATGAGAATTGAAGGAGTGTTGTTGGTGTTATATGAGAATTGAAGGAACGTTGTTGGTGTTAAATGAGAATTGAAGGAACGTTGTTGGTGTTAAATGAGAATTGAAGGACCGTTGTTGGTGTTAAATGAGAATTGAAGGACCGTTGTTGGTGTTATATGAGAATTGAAGGGCCGCTGTTGGTGTTAAATGAGAATTGAAGGACCGTTGTTGGTGTTAAATGAGAATTGAAGGACCGCTGTTGGTGTTATATGAGAATTGAAGGGCCGCTGTTGGTGTTAAATGAGAATTGAAGGACCGTTGTTGGTGTTATATAAGAATTGAAGGGCCGCTGTTGGTGTTATATGAGAATTGAAGGAGCGTTGTTGGTGTTATATGAGAATTGAAAGACTGTTGTTGGTGTTAAATGAGAATTGAAGGACCGTTGTTGGTGTTAAATGAGAATTGAAGGACCGCTGTTGGTGTTATATAAGAATTGAAGGACCGCTGTTGGTGTTATATGAGAATTGAAGGGCCGCTGTTGGTGTTATACTAGAATTGAAGGACCGTTGTTGGTGTTAAATGAGAATTGAAGGACCGTTGTTGGTGTTATATGAGAATTGAAGGGCCGCTGTTGGTGTTATATGAGAATTGAAGGACCGTTGTTGGTGTTATATGAGAATTGAAGGGCCGTGGTTGGTGTTATATGAGAATTAAAGGACCGTTGTTGGTGTTAAATGAGAATTGAAGGACCGTTGTTGGTGTTATATGAGAATTGAAGGGCCGCTGTTGGTGTTATATGAGAATTGAAGGACTGTTGTTGGTGTTAAATGAGAATTGAAGGACCGTTGTTGGTGTTAAATGAGAATTGAAGGACCGCTGTTGGTGTTATATAAGAATTGAAGGACCGCTGTTGGTGTTATATGAGAATTGAAGGGCCGCTGTTGGTGTTATATGAGAATTGAAGGACCGCTGTTGGTGTTATATGAGAATTGAAGGAGCGTTGTTGGTGTTATATAAGAATTGAAGGGCCGCTGTTGGTGTTAAATGAGAATTGAAGGACCGTTGTTGGTGTTAAATGAGAATTGAAGGACCGTTGTCTGTGTTATATAAGAATTAAAGGGCCGCTGTTGGTGTTATATGAGAATTGAAGGACTGTTGTTGGTGTTAAATGAGAATTGAAGGACCGTTGTTGGTGTTAAATGAGAATTGAAGGACCGCTGTTGGTGTTATATAAGAATTGAAGGACCGCTGTTGGTGTTATATGAGAATTGAAGGGCCGCTGTTGGTGTTATATGAGAATTGAAGGAGCGTTGTTGGTGTTATACTAGAATTGAAGGACCGTTGTTGGTGTTAAATGAGAATTGAAGGAGCGCAGTTGGTGTTAAATGAGAATTGAAGGACCGTTGTTGGTGTTATATGAGAATTGAAGGGCCGCTGTTGGTGTTATATAAGAATTGAAGGGCAGCTGTTGGTGTTATATGAGAATTGAAGGGCCGCTGTTGGTGTTATATGAGAATTGAAGGAGTGTTGTTGGTGTTATATGAGAATTGAAGGAACGTTGTTGGTGTTAAATGAGAATTGAAGGAACGTTGTTGATGTTAAATGAGAATTGAAGGACCGTTGTTGGTGTTATATGAGAATTGAAGGGCCGCTGTTGGTGTTAAATGAGAATTGAAGGACCGTTGTTGGTGTTATATGAGAATTGAAGGGCCGCTGTTGGTGTTAAATGAGAATTGAAGGACCGTTGTTGGTGTTAAATGAGAATTGAAGGACCGCTGTTGGTGTTATATGAGAATTGAAGGGCCGCTGTTGGTGTTAAATGAGAATTGAAGGACCGTTGTTGGTGTTATATAAGAATTGAAGGGCCGCTGTTGGTGTTATATGAGAATTGAAGGAGCGTTGTTGGTGTTATATGAGAATTGAAAGACTGTTGTTGGTGTTAAATGAGAATTGAAGGACCGTTGTTGGTGTTAAATGAGAATTGAAGGACCGCTGTTGGTGTTATATAAGAATTGAAGGACCGCTGTTGGTGTTATATGAGAATTGAAGGGCCGCTGTTGGTGTTATACTAGAATTGAAGGACCGTTGTTGGTGTTAAATGAGAATTGAAGGACCGTTGTTGGTGTTATATGAGAATTGAAGGGCCGCTGTTGGTGTTATATGAGAATTGAAGGACCGTTGTTGGTGTTATATGAGAATTGAAGGGCCGTGGTTGGTGTTATATGAGAATTAAAGGACCGTTGTTGGTGTTAAATGAGAATTGAAGGACCGTTGTTGGTGTTATATGAGAATTGAAGGGCCGCTGTTGGTGTTATATGAGAATTGAAGGACTGTTGTTGGTGTTAAATGAGAATTGAAGGAGCGTTGTTGGTGTTATATGAGAATTGAAGGACCGCTGTTGGTGTTATATGAGAATTGAAGAAGCGTTGTTGGTGTTATATGAAAATTGAAGGAGCGTTGTTGGTGTTATATGAGAATTGAAGGACTGTTGTTGGTGTTATATAAGAATTGAAGGAGCGCAGTTGGTGTTAAATGAGAATTGAAGGACCGTTGTTGGTGTTATATGAGAATTGAAGGGCCGCTGTTGGTGTTATATGAGAATTGAAGGGCCGCTGTTGGTGTTATATGAGAATTGAAGGAGCGCTGTTGGTGTTATATAAGAATTGAAGGACTTGTTGGTGTTATATAAGAATTGAAGGGCCGCTGTTGGTGTTATATGAGAATTGAAGGAGTGTTGTTGGTGTTATATGAGAATTGAAGGAGCGCTGTTGGTGTTATATAAGAATTGAAGGGCCGCTGTTGGTGTTATATGAGAATTGAAGGGCCGCTGTTGGTGTTATATGAGAATTGAAGGCGCTGTTGGTGTTATATAAGAATTGAAGGACAGTTGTTGGTGTTATATAAGAATTGAAGGACTTGTTGGTGTTATATAAGAATTGAAGGGCCGCTGTTGGTGTTATATGAGAATTGAAGGAGCGTTGTTGGTGTTATATGAGAATTGAAGGAGCGCTGTTGGTGTTATATAAGAATTGAAGGGCCGCTGTTGGTGTTATATGAGAATTGAAGGGCCGCTGTTGGTGTTATATGAGAATTGAAGGAGCGCTGTTGGTGTTATATAAGAATTGAAGGACAGTTGTTGGTGTTATATAAGAATTGAAGGAGCGCAGTTGGTGTTAAATGAGAATTGAAGGACCGTTGTTGGTGTTATATGAGAATTGAAGGGCCGCTGTTGGTGTTATATAAGAATTGAAGGGCCGCTGTTGGTGTTATATGAGAATTGAAGGGCCGCTGTTGGTGTTATATGAGAATTGAAGGAGTGTTGTTGGTGTTATATGAGAATTGAAGGAACGTTGTTGGTGTTAAATGAGAATTGAAGGAACGTTGTTGGTGTTAAATGAGAATTGAAGGACCGTTGTTGGTGTTAAATGAGAATTGAAGGACCGTTGTTGGTGTTATATGAGAATTGAAGGGCCGCTGTTGGTGTTAAATGAGAATTGAAGGACCGTTGTTGGTGTTAAATGAGAATTGAAGGACCGCTGTTGGTGTTATATGAGAATTGAAGGGCCGCTGTTGGTGTTAAATGAGAATTGAAGGACCGTTGTTGGTGTTATATAAGAATTGAAGGGCCGCTGTTGGTGTTATATGAGAATTGAAGGAGCGTTGTTGGTGTTATATGAGAATTGAAAGACTGTTGTTGGTGTTAAATGAGAATTGAAGGACCGTTGTTGGTGTTAAATGAGAATTGAAGGACCGCTGTTGGTGTTATATAAGAATTGAAGGACCGCTGTTGGTGTTATATGAGAATTGAAGGGCCGCTGTTGGTGTTATACTAGAATTGAAGGACCGTTGTTGGTGTTAAATGAGAATTGAAGGACCGTTGTTGGTGTTATATGAGAATTGAAGGGCCGCTGTTGGTGTTATATGAGAATTGAAGGACCGTTGTTGGTGTTATATGAGAATTGAAGGGCCGTGGTTGGTGTTATATGAGAATTAAAGGACCGTTGTTGGTGTTAAATGAGAATTGAAGGACCGTTGTTGGTGTTATATGAGAATTGAAGGGCCGCTGTTGGTGTTATATGAGAATTGAAGGACTGTTGTTGGTGTTAAATGAGAATTGAAGGACCGTTGTTGGTGTTAAATGAGAATTGAAGGACCGCTGTTGGTGTTATATAAGAATTGAAGGACCGCTGTTGGTGTTATATGAGAATTGAAGGGCCGCTGTTGGTGTTATATGAGAATTGAAGGACCGCTGTTGGTGTTATATGAGAATTGAAGGAGCGTTGTTGGTGTTATATAAGAATTGAAGGGCCGCTGTTGGTGTTAAATGAGAATTGAAGGACCGTTGTTGGTGTTAAATGAGAATTGAAGGACCGTTGTCTGTGTTATATAAGAATTAAAGGGCCGCTGTTGGTGTTATATGAGAATTGAAGGACTGTTGTTGGTGTTAAATGAGAATTGAAGGACCGTTGTTGGTGTTAAATGAGAATTGAAGGACCGCTGTTGGTGTTATATAAGAATTGAAGGACCGCTGTTGGTGTTATATGAGAATTGAAGGCCGCTGTTGGTGTTATATGAGAATTGAAGGAGCGTTGTTGGTGTTATACTAGAATTGAAGGACCGTTGTTGGTGTTAAATGAGAATTGAAGGGCCGCTGTTGGTGTTATATGAGAATTGAAGGACCGTTGTTGGTGTTATATGAGAATTGAAGGACCGTTGTTGGTGTTATATGAGAATTGAAGGGCCGCTGTTGGTGTTATATAAGAATTGAAGGACCGCTGTTGGTGTTATATGAGAATTGAAGGGCCGCTGTTGGTGTTATACTAGAATTGAAGGACCGTTGTTGGTGTTAAATGAGAATTGAAGGACCGTTGTTGGTGTTATATGAGAATTGAAGGGCCGCTGTTGGTGTTATATGAGAATTGAAGGACCGTTGTTGGTGTTATATGAGAATTGAAGGGCCGTGGTTGGTGTTATATGAGAATTAAAGGACCGTTGTTGGTGTTAAATGAGAATTGAAGGACCGTTGTTGGTGTTATATGAGAATTGAAGGGCCGCTGTTGGTGTTATATGAGAATTGAAGGACTGTTGTTGGTGTTAAATGAGAATTGAAGGACCGTTGTTGGTGTTAAATGAGAATTGAAGGACCGCTGTTGGTGTTATATAAGAATTGAAGGACCGCTGTTGGTGTTATATGAGAATTGAAGGGCCGCTGTTGGTGTTATATGAGAATTGAAGGACCGCTGTTGGTGTTATATGAGAATTGAAGGAGCGTTGTTGGTGTTATATAAGAATTGAAGGGCCGCTGTTGGTGTTAAATGAGAATTGAAGGACCGTTGTTGGTGTTAAATGAGAATTGAAGGACCGTTGTTGGTGTTATATAAGAATTAAAGGGCCGCTGTTGGTGTTATATGAGAATTGAAGGACTGTTGTTGGTGTTAAATGAGAATTGAAGGACCGTTGTTGGTGTTAAATGAGAATTGAAGGACCGCTGTTGGTGTTATATAAGAATTGAAGGACCGCTGTTGGTGTTATATGAGAATTGAAGGGCCGCTGTTGGTGTTATATGAGAATTGAAGGAGCGTTGTTGGTGTTATACTAGAATTGAAGGACCGTTGTTGGTGTTAAATGAGAATTGAAGGGCCGCTGTTGGTGTTATATGAGAATTGAAGGAGCGCTGTTGGTGTTATATGAGAATTGAAGGACCGTTGTTGGTGTTATATGAGAATTGAAGGGCCGTTGTTGGTGTTAAATGAGAATTGAAGGACCGTTGTTGGTGTTATATGAGAATTGAAGGGCTGCTGTTGGTGTTATATGAGAATTGAAGGACCGCTGTTGGTGTTATATGAGAATTGAAGGACCGTTGTTGGTGTTTTATGAGAATTGAAGGGCCGCTGTTGGTGTTATTTGAGAATTGAAGGACCGTTGTTGGTGTTAAATGAGAATTGAAGGAGCGTTGTTGGTGTTATATGAGAATTGAAGGACCGCTGTTGGTGTTATATGAGAATTGAAGGAGCGTTGTTGGTGTTATAGGATAATTGAAGGACCGTTGTTGGTGTTATATAAGAATTGAAGGACCGCTGTTGGTGTAATATAAGAATTGAAGGGCCGCTGTTGGTGATATATGAGAATTGAAGGGCCGCTGTTGGTGTTATATGAGAATTGAAGGACTGTTGTTGGTGTTATATAAGAATTGAAGGACCGCTGTTGGTGTTATATAAGAATTGAAGGGCCGCTGTTGGTGTTATATGAGAATTGAAGGACCGCTGTTGGTGTTATACTAGAATTGAAGGACCGCTGTTGGTGTTATACTAGAATTGAAGGACCGTTGTTGGTGTTATATGAGAATTGAAGGGCCGCTGTTGGTGTTATATGAGAATTGAAGGGCCGCTGTTGGTGTTATATGAGAATTGAAGGAGCGCTGTTGGTGTTATATAAGAATTGAAGGACTGTTGTTGGTGTTATATGAGAATTGAAGGACCGTTGTTGGTGTTATATAAGAATTGAAGGGCCGCTGTTGGTGTTATATAAGAATTGAAGGGCCGCTGTTGGTGTTATATGAGAATTGAAGGGCCGCTGTTGGTGTTATATAAGAATTGAAGGGCCGCTGTTGGTGTTATATGAGAATTGAAGGACCGTTGTTGGTGTTATATGATAAATGAAGGACCGTTGTTGGTGTTATATAAGAATTGAAGGACCGTTGTTGGTGTTAAATGAGAATTGAAGGACCGTTGTTGGTGTTATATGAGAATTGAAGGGCCGCTGTTGGTGTTAAATGAGAATTGAAGGACCGTTGTTGGTGTTAAATGAGAATTGAAGGACCGCTGTTGGTGTTATATGAGAATTGAAGGGCCGCTGTTGGTGTTAAATGAGAATTGAAGGACCGTTGTTGGTGTTAAATGAGAATTGAAGGACCGCTGTTGGTGTTATATGAGAATTGAAGGGCCGCTGTTGGTGTTAAATGAGAATTGAAGGACCGTTGTTGGTGTTATATAAGAATTGAAGGGCCGCTGTTGGTGTTATATGAGAATTGAAGGAGCGTTGTTGGTGTTATATGAGAATTGAAAGACTGTTGTTGGTGTTAAATGAGAATTGAAGGACCGTTGTTGGTGTTAAATGAGAATTGAAGGACCGCTGTTGGTGTTATATAAGAATTGAAGGACCGCTGTTGGTGTTATATGAGAATTGAAGGGCCGCTGTTGGTGTTATACTAGAATTGAAGGACCGTTGTTGGTGTTAAATGAGAATTGAAGGACCGTTGTTGGTGTTATATGAGAATTGAAGGGCCGCTGTTGGTGTTATATGAGAATTGAAGGACCGTTGTTGGTGTTATATGAGAATTGAAGGGCCGTGGTTGGTGTTATATGAGAATTAAAGGACCGTTGTTGGTGTTAAATGAGAATTGAAGGACCGTTGTTGGTGTTATATGAGAATTGAAGGGCCGCTGTTGGTGTTATATGAGAATTGAAGGACTGTTGTTGGTGTTAAATGAGAATTGAAGGACCGTTGTTGGTGTTAAATGAGAATTGAAGGACCGCTGTTGGTGTTATATAAGAATTGAAGGACCGCTGTTGGTGTTATATGAGAATTGAAGGGCCGCTGTTGGTGTTATATGAGAATTGAAGGACCGCTGTTGGTGTTATATGAGAATTGAAGGAGCGTTGTTGGTGTTATATAAGAATTGAAGGGCCGCTGTTGGTGTTAAATGAGAATTGAAGGACCGTTGTTGGTGTTAAATGAGAATTGAAGGACCGTTGTCTGTGTTATATAAGAATTAAAGGGCCGCTGTTGGTGTTATATGAGAATTGAAGGACTGTTGTTGGTGTTAAATGAGAATTGAAGGACCGTTGTTGGTGTTAAATGAGAATTGAAGGACCGCTGTTGGTGTTATATAAGAATTGAAGGACCGCTGTTGGTGTTATATGAGAATTGAAGGGCCGCTGTTGGTGTTATATGAGAATTGAAGGAGCGTTGTTGGTGTTATACTAGAATTGAAGGACCGTTGTTGGTGTTAAATGAGAATTGAAGGGCCGCTGTTGGTGTTATATGAGAATTGAAGGACCGTTGTTGGTGTTATATGAGAATTGAAGGACCGTTGTTGGTGTTATATGAGAATTGAAGGGCCGCTGTTGGTGTTATATAAGAATTGAAGGACCGCTGTTGGTGTTATATGAGAATTGAAGGGCCGCTGTTGGTGTTATACTAGAATTGAAGGACCGTTGTTGGTGTTAAATGAGAATTGAAGGACCGTTGTTGGTGTTATATGAGAATTGAAGGGCCGCTGTTGGTGTTATATGAGAATTGAAGGACCGTTGTTGGTGTTATATGAGAATTGAAGGGCCGTGGTTGGTGTTATATGAGAATTAAAGGACCGTTGTTGGTGTTAAATGAGAATTGAAGGACCGTTGTTGGTGTTATATGAGAATTGAAGGGCCGCTGTTGGTGTTATATGAGAATTGAAGGACTGTTGTTGGTGTTAAATGAGAATTGAAGGACCGTTGTTGGTGTTAAATGAGAATTGAAGGACCGCTGTTGGTGTTATATAAGAATTGAAGGACCGCTGTTGGTGTTATATGAGAATTGAAGGGCCGCTGTTGGTGTTATATGAGAATTGAAGGACCGCTGTTGGTGTTATATGAGAATTGAAGGAGCGTTGTTGGTGTTATATAAGAATTGAAGGGCCGCTGTTGGTGTTAAATGAGAATTGAAGGACCGTTGTTGGTGTTAAATGAGAATTGAAGGACCGTTGTTGGTGTTATATAAGAATTAAAGGGCCGCTGTTGGTGTTATATGAGAATTGAAGGACTGTTGTTGGTGTTAAATGAGAATTGAAGGACCGTTGTTGGTGTTAAATGAGAATTGAAGGACCGCTGTTGGTGTTATATAAGAATTGAAGGACCGCTGTTGGTGTTATATGAGAATTGAAGGGCCGCTGTTGGTGTTATATGAGAATTGAAGGAGCGTTGTTGGTGTTATACTAGAATTGAAGGACCGTTGTTGGTGTTAAATGAGAATTGAAGGGCCGCTGTTGGTGTTATATGAGAATTGAAGGAGCGCTGTTGGTGTTATATGAGAATTGAAGGACCGTTGTTGGTGTTATATGAGAATTGAAGGGCCGTTGTTGGTGTTAAATGAGAATTGAAGGACCGTTGTTGGTGTTATATGAGAATTGAAGGGCTGCTGTTGGTGTTATATGAGAATTGAAGGACCGCTGTTGGTGTTATATGAGAATTGAAGGACCGTTGTTGGTGTTTTATGAGAATTGAAGGGCCGCTGTTGGTGTTATTTGAGAATTGAAGGACCGTTGTTGGTGTTAAATGAGAATTGAAGGAGCGTTGTTGGTGTTATATGAGAATTGAAGGACCGCTGTTGGTGTTATATGAGAATTGAAGGAGCGTTGTTGGTGTTATAGGATAATTGAAGGACCGTTGTTGGTGTTATATAAGAATTGAAGGACCGCTGTTGGTGTAATATAAGAATTGAAGGGCCGCTGTTGGTGATATATGAGAATTGAAGGGCCGCTGTTGGTGTTATATGAGAATTGAAGGACTGTTGTTGGTGTTATATAAGAATTGAAGGACCGCTGTTGGTGTTATATAAGAATTGAAGGGCCGCTGTTGGTGTTATATGAGAATTGAAGGACCGCTGTTGGTGTTATACTAGAATTGAAGGACCGCTGTTGGTGTTATACTAGAATTGAAGGACCGTTGTTGGTGTTATATGAGAATTGAAGGGCCGCTGTTGGTGTTATATGAGAATTGAAGGGCCGCTGTTGGTGTTATATGAGAATTGAAGGGCCGTTGTTGGTGTTATATGAGAATTGAAGGACTGTTGTTGGTGTTATATGAGAATTGAAGGACCGTTGTTGGTGTTATATAAGAATTGAAGGGCCGCTGTTGGTGTTATATAAGAATTGAAGGGCCGCTGTTGGTGTTATATGAGAATTGAAGGGCCGCTGTTGGTGTTATATAAGAATTGAAGGGCCGCTGTTGGTGTTATATGAGAATTGAAGGACCGTTGTTGGTGTTATATGATAAATGAAGGACCGTTGTTGGTGTTATATAAGAATTGAAGGACCGCTGTTGGTGTAATATAAGAATTGAAGGGCCGCTGTTGTTGTTATATGAGAATTGAAGGACCGTTGTTGGTGTTATATGATAAATGAAGGACCGTTGTTGGTGTTATATGAGAATTGAAGGAGCGTTGTTGGTGTTATATGAGAATTGAAGGGCCGCTGTTGGTGTTATATAAGAATTGAAGGGCCGCTGTTGGTGTTATATGAGAATTGAAGGGCCGCTGTTGGTGTTATATGAGAATTGAAGGGCCGCTGTTGGTGTTATATGTGAATTGAAGGGCCGCTGTTGGTGTTATATGAGAATTGAAGGACTGTTGTTGGTGTTATATAAGAATTGAAGGACCGCTGTTGGTGTTATATAAGAATTGAAGGGCCGCTGTTGGTGTTATATGAGAATTGAAGGACCGTTGTTGGTGTTATATAATAAATGAAGGACCGTTGTTGGTGTTATATGAGAATTGAAGGACCGTTGTTGGTGTTTTATGAGAATTGAAGGACCGTTGTTGGTGTTAAATGAGAATTGAAGGGCCGCTGTTGGTGTTATATGAGAATTGAAGGACCGCTGTTGGTGTTATATGAGAATTGAAGGACCGCTGTTAGTGATATATGAGAATTGAAGGACCGCTGTTGGTGTTATATAAGAATTGAAGGGCCGCTGTTGGTGTTATATGAGAATTGAAGGAGTGTTGTTGGTGTTATATGAGAATTGAAGGAGTGTTGTTGGTGTTATATGAGAATTGAAGGAACGTTGTTGGTGTTAAATGAGAATTGAAGGACCGTTGTTGGTGTTAAATGAGAATTGAAGGACCGTTGTTGGTGTTATATGAGAATTGAAGGACCGTTGTTGGTGTTAAATGAGAATTGAAGTACCGTTGTTGGTGTTAAATGAGAATTGAAGGGCCGTTGTTGGTGTTATATGAGAATTGAAGGACCGTTGTTGGTGTTATATGAGAATTGAAGGACCGTTGTTGGTGTTATATGAGAATTGAAGTACCGTTGTTGGTGTTAAATAAGAATTGAAGGGCCGTTGTTGGTGTTATATGAGAATTGAAGTACCGTTGTTGGTGTTATATGAGAATTGAAGGGCCGTTGTTGGTGTTATATGAGAATTGAAGTACCGTTGTTGGTGTTATATGAGAATTGAAGTACCGTTGTTGGTGTTAAATGAGAATTGAAGGGCCGTTGTTGGTGTTATATGAGAATTGAAGGGCCGTTGTTGGTGTTATATGAGAATTGAAGTACCGTTGTTGGTGTTATATGAGAATTGAAGTACCGTTGTTGGTGTTAAATGAGAATTGAAGGGCCGTTGTTGGTGTTATATAAGAATTGAAGCGCCGCTGTTGGTGTTATATGAGAATTGAAGGAGTGTTGTTGGTGTTATATGAGAATTGAAGGAACGTTGTTGGTGTTAAATGAGAATTGAAGGACCGTTGTTGGTGTTAAATGAGAATTGAAGGACCGTTGTTGGTGTTATATGAGAATTGAAGTACCGTTGTTGGTGTTAAATGAGAATTGAAGGGCCGTTGTTGGTGTTATATGAGAATTGAAGTACCGTTGTTGGTGTTAAATGAGAATTGAAGGACCGTTGTTGGTGTTATATGAGAATTGAAGGACCGTTGTTGGTGTTATATGAGAATTGAAGGAGCGTTGTTGGTGTTATATGAGAATTGAAGGACCGTTGTTGGTGTTATATGAGAATTGAAGGACCGCTGTTGGTGTTATATGAGAATTGAAGGGCCGCTGTTGGTGTTATATGAGAATTGAAGGAGCGTTGTTGGTGTTATATGAGAATTGAAGGACCGTTGTTGGTGTTATATGAGAATTGAAGGACCGTTGTTGGTGTTATATGAGAATTGAAGGACTGTTGTTGGTGTTAAATGAGAATTGAAGGACCGTTGTTGGTGTTAAATGAGAATTGAAGGACCGCTGTTGGTGTTATATAAGAATTGAAGGACCGCTGTTGGTGTTATATGAGAATTGAAGGGCCGCTGTTGGTGTTATATGAGAATTTGAAGGAGCGTTGTTGGTGTTATACTAGAATTGAAGGACCGTTGTTGGTGTTAAATCAGAATTGAAGGACCGTTGTTGGTGTTATATGAGAATTGAAGGACCACTGTTGGTGTTACATGAGAATTGAAGGAGCGTTGTTGGTGTTATATAAGAATTGAAGGGCCGCTGTTGGTGTTATATGAGAATTGAAGGACTGTTGTTGGTGTTATACTAGAATTGAAGGACCGTTGTTGGTGTTAAATGAGAATTGAAGGACCGTTGTTGGTGTCATATGAGAATTGAAGGACCGTTGTTGGTGTTATATGAGAATTGAAGGGCCGCTGTTGGTGTTATATGAGAATTGAAGGAGCGCTGTTGGTGTTATATGAGAATTGAAGGACCGTTGTTGGTGTCATATGAGAATTGAAGGACCGTTGTTGGTGTTATATGAGAATTGAAGGACCACTGTTGGTGTTACATGAGAATTGAAGGACCGCTGTTGGTGTTATATGAGAATTCAAGGGCCGTTGTTGGTGTTATATGAGAATTGAAGGACCACTGTTGGTGTTATATGAGAATTCAAGGGCCGCTGTTGGTGTTATATAAGAATTGAAGGAGCGCTGTTGGTGTTACATGAGAATTGAAGGGCCGCTGTTGGTGTTATATGAGAATTGAAGGACCGCTGTTGGTGTTATATAAGAATTGAAGGGCCGCTGTTGGTGTTATATGAGAATTGAAGGAGCGCAGTTGGTGTTATATGAGAATTGAAGGAGCGCTGTTGGTGTTATATGAGAATTGAAGGAGCGTTGTTGGTGTTATATGAGAATTGAAGGACCACTGTTGGTGTTATATAAGAATTGAAGGAGCGTTGTTGGTGTTATATAAGAATTGAAGGAGCGTTGTTGGTGTTAAATGAGAATTGAAGGACCGTAGTTGGTGTTAAATGAGAATTGAAGGACCGTTGTTGGTGTTAAATAAGAATTGAAGGACCGTTGTTGGTGTTAAATGAGAATTGAAGGACCGTAGTTGGTGTTAAATGAGAATTGAAGGACCGTTGTTGGTGTTATATGAGAATTGAAGGACCGCTGTTGGTGTTATACTAGAATTGAAGGACCGTTGTTGGTGTTAAATGAGAATTGAAGGACCGTTGTTGGTGTTATATGAGAATTGAAGGGCCGTTGTTGGTGTTAAATAAGAATTGAAGGACCGTTGTTGGTGTTAAATGAGAATTGTAGGACCGTTGTTGGTGTTAAATAAGAATTGAAGGACTGTTGTTGGTGTTAAATGAGAATTGAAGGACCGTAGTTGGTGTTAAATGAGAATTGAAGGACCGTTGTTGGTGTTATATGAGAATTGAAGGACCGCTGTTGGTGTTATACTAGAATTGAAGGAGCGTTGTTGGTGTTATATGAGAATTGAAGGGCCGCTGTTGGTGTTATATGAGAATTGAAGGACCACTGTTGGTGTTATATGAGAATTGAAGGAACGTTGTTGGTGTTAAATGAGAATTGAAGGACCGTTGTTGGTGTTATATGAGAATTGAAGGAACGTTGTTCGTGTTATATGAGAATTGAAGGGCCGCTGTTGGTGTTATATGAGAATTGAAGGAGCGTTGTTGGTGTTAAATGAGAATTGAAGGACTGTTGTTGGTGTTATATGAGAATTGAAGGACCGTTGTTGGTGTTATATGAGAATTGAAGGACCGTTGTTGGTGTTATATGAGAATTGAAGGAGCGTTGTTGGTGTTATATAAGAATTGAAGGACCGCTGTTGGTGTTATATGAGAATTGAAGGGCCGCTGTTGGTGTTATATGAGAATTGAAGGACCGCTGTTGGTGTTATATGAGAATTGAAGGACCGCTGTTGGTGTTATATGATAATTGAAGGACCTTAGTTGGTGTTAAATGAGAATTGAAGGACCGTTGTTGGTGTTTTATGAGAATTGAAGGACCGTTGTTGGTGTTAAATGAGAATTGAAGGGCCGCTGTTGGTGTTATATGAGAATTGAAGGACCGCTGTTGGTGTTATATGAGAATTGAAGGACCGCTGTTAGTGATATATGAGAATTGAAGGACCGTTGTTGGTGTTATATGAGAATTGAAGGGCCGCTGTTGGTGTTATATAAGAATTGAAGGGCCGCTGTTGGTGTTATATGAGAATTGAAGGAGTGTTGTTGGTGTTATATGAGAATTGAAGGAACGTTGTTGGTGTTAAATGAGAATTGAAGGACCGTTGTTGGTGTTAAATGAGAATTGAAGGACCGTTGTTGGTGTTAAATGAGAATTGAAGTACCGTTGTTGGTGTTAAATGAGAATTGAAGGGCCGTTGTTGGTGTTATATGAGAATTGAAGTACCGTTGTTGGTGTTAAATGAGAATTGAAGGGCCGTTGTTGGTGTTATATGAGAATTGAAGTACCGTTGTTGGTGTTAAATGAGAATTGAAGGACCGTTGTTGGTGTTAAATGAGAATTGAAGGACTGTTGTTGGTGTTAAATGAGAATTGAAGGACCGTTGTTGGTGTTAAATGAGAATTGAAGGACCGCTGTTGGTGTTATATAAGAATTGAAGGACCGCTGTTGGTGTTATATGAGAATTGAAGGGCCGCTGTTGGTGTTATATGAGAATTGAAGGAGCGTTGTTGGTGTTATATGAGAATTGAAGGACCGTTGTTGGTGTTATATGAGAATTGAAGGACCGTTGTTGGTGTTATATGAGAATTGAAGGACTGTTGTTGGTGTTAAATGAGAATTGAAGGACCGTTGTTGGTGTTAAATGAGAATTGAAGGACCGCTGTTGGTGTTATATAAGAATTGAAGGACCGCTGTTGGTGTTATATGAGAATTGAAGGGCCGCTGTTGGTGTTATATGAGAATTTGAAGGAGCGTTGTTGGTGTTATACTAGAATTGAAGGACCGTTGTTGGTGTTAAATCAGAATTGAAGGACCGTTGTTGGTGTTATATGAGAATTGAAGGGCCGCTGTTGATGTTATATGAGAATTGAAGGAGCGTTGTTGGTGTTATATAAGAATTGAAGGGCCGCTGTTGGTGTTATATGAGAATTGAAGGAGCGTTGTTGGTGTTATATGAGAATTGAAGGACCGCTGTTGGTGTTATATAAGAATTGAAGGGCCGCTGTTGGTGTTATATGAGAATTGAAGGAGCGTTGTTGGTGTTATATGAGAATTGAAGGACCGCTGTTGGTGTTATATAAGAATTGAAGGGCCGCTGTTGGTGTTATATGAGAATTGAAGGAGCGTTGTTGGTGTTATATGAGAATTGAAGGACCGCTGTTGGTGTTATATGAGAATTGAAGGACCGCTGTTGGTGTTATATAAGAATTGAAGGACCGCTGTTGGTGTTATATAAGAATTGAAGGACCGTTGTTGGTGTCATATGAGAATTGAAGGACCGTTGTTGGTGTTATATGAGAATTGAAGGACCGTTGTTGGTGTTACATGAGAATTGAAGGACCACTGTTGGTGTTATATGAGAATTGAAGGACCGCTGTTGGTGTTATATGAGAATTCAAGGGCCGTTGTTGGTGTTATATGAGAATTGAAGGACCACTGTTGGTGTTATATGAGAATTCAAGGACCGCTGTTGGTGTTATATAAGAATTGAAGGGCCGCTGTTGGTGTTATATGAGAATTGAAGGAGCGCAGTTGGTGTTATATGAGAATTGAAGGGCCGCTGTTGGTGTTATATGAGAATTGAAGGAGCGCTGTTGGTGTTACATGAGAATTGAAGGGCCGCTGTTGGTGTTATATGAGAATTGAAGGACCGCTGTTGGTGTTATATAAGAATTGAAGGGCCGCTGTTGGTGTTATATGAGAATTGAAGGAGCGCAGTTGGTGTTATATGAGAATTAAAGGAACGTTGTTGGTGTTATATGAGAATTGAAGGAGCGCTGTTGGTGTTATATGAGAATTGAAGGAGCGTTGTTGGTGTTATATGAGAATTGAAGGACCGCTGTTGGTGTTATATAAGAATTGAAGGAGCGTTGTTGGTGTTATATGAGAATTGAAGGAGCGCTGTTGGTGTTATATGAGAATTGAAGGAGCGTTGTTGGTGTTATATAAGAATTGAAGGAGCGTTGTTGGTGTCCTCCCAAAACGCAGTTGTAATTAAGTTATGTAAGTTATTTGATCAGGTTGACTGGGGTACTGCTAGATGACTTAGCACGCATCACCCTGAACAGACTAATTTATATAGAAGGGACTTTTATTCATCACATGACACAAGGAACAGTGTATAGTCCTATATACACTGAGTATACCAAAGGTTAGGCACACCTCCCTAATATTGAGTTGGCTCACCCATGTCTTAATAATCACAGGAGGTGCACATTATGAAGTTAAAGGATAACAGTGATCCAAAACCTATTCAAGTTTGTCCACACGGAAGTTCACATTCACAAACATTATCTCGGTTAAGTTAGTGAGGATAAGCAGCATCCAAACTTCCTTTAGTCAGACACTCTTAGCCAGAGCAAAGTTCAAAGCACAGAACGACTTAGTTGACTCCTTTATTACTTATTACATAGAATTAGGAATTAGAATACTAGAATGGAAATGAACCTTCTTATGATGGTCCAAAGGTCAGCCATGTTGGACGCAAAAAGTACATTTAAGAACGGGAAGCATAGAAATAGCACACATAGTACATATCTACTTAGACTTACTTTCAATGAGAATGACTAAACTATAACTACAATTTCTATGTGAATTTGGTCGGATCACCCAAATAGTTAGATATTGCAGCTTTAATTAACTGCCAATATGCCAACATTCCATTCAAATAATGCAGTCAATCCACAACCAGATACTGGCTGATATCAGTAGATGATAGGACTTAAACAAGTTGTAAATGCAACAAGTACTGATATTGTATCATATAATAACACTCACAGCTTTTCTGGAAAACAACATCTGAGACATTTATGGCCTGTTTACATACATACGGCTATTTATCATGAAAATTGGTATAAAACCCAAATAAACTGTATTTATAATTATTTGACATTATTTTAGGTTGACTATAATTCCATTATAGAATTTCTGATACTGTGCATTACATGCCTTATTTCTATTTTCCTGCATAAGTAAAAGCAGGAAATGCATCACCTATGCCTCTACTGCCATTCATTCTAATTCGACTGGTTTTGGATTTCTCCCTGACCAAGATGGCTGCCATTTTCCCCCCATTATGGAACTGTTAGGGTTTATGACATAGCCCCTCTAGTAATTTAATATGATCTATATTACTCATTTCTACACAGACTGGCTACTCCTCTCTCTCAGAAGGACTGTGAATGTTTGAGATCGACTACATAGCAGTGGGCTGTGCAATGCACCAGTACTTCACAACTCCTGGAAGGGTGTTTCTGAATGTGAATTTCAGAATGCCATAGCAGTCTTCTGAACTGTACAGCCAAACTGCAAAGGAGGGTCAAAGACGCTGTCTCTCAAAATACATGAGGAGGGATTTCTGCTATCATCTCACCCCTGTCTAATTATTAATTAATTAGTGTTTATGTGATGTCCACAGACCCCTAAATCTAGACCATTTTGCAGTGACACCTTTTTTAAGTTACTGTTCCTGTTCACAAAGAACCACAAGTCTATTTATCTCTAGAACAAAGGATGCCATTTTATTTCCACTGGCTGGGGCTCTGGTGCAGTCTCTCTCTGTGGAAACAGTCCACTTGTTGGAACTTGATTTTAGTAATATTCTTAACTGTCAATAATGGTGACTGATATATTTTCTTTATGTAATCGGAAGCATATTGCAATGTTTGTGGAATGTTAGTGATGAATCTGAAGATGTCTTGTTCAGTTGCGGAAACTTTAAGTGAAATCTTACCCTCCCCCTTGTGTGTACCTCACTCTGCCCCAGTCCAGCCCACATGGGCCTCTGAAGTCTGGTGGAAAAGTGGAGAGTTGAATGGAAGGATATAAAGAAACAAAAGCTGTACTCTAGTCTTTATGGCAACTGAAAAGGTCAGTCCAGACCAACATAGGCTACTCATTTAAGACGATTTATAGTCTGCAATACTGAGCTGGCACAAGTCACTTTCCTGTGTAGGCCTACAGTGCATTAGCTATAAACTCAAGAGTTCTTCAAAATAAAACATAGCCAGCCAACACATGATAAAACATCTACAGTGCATTAGCTATAAACTCAGCCAGCCAACACATGATAAAACATCTACAGTGCATTAGCTATAAACTCAGCCAGCCAACACATGATAAAACATCTACAGTGCATTAGCTATAAACTCAGCCAGCCAACACATGATAAAATATCTACAGTGCATTAGCTATAAACTCAGCCAGCCAACACATGATAAAACATCTACAGTGCATTAGCTATAAACTCAGCCAGCCAACACATGATAAAATATCTACAGTGCATTAGCTATAAACTCAGCCAGCCAACACATGATAAAATATCTACAGTGCATTAGCTATAAACTCAGCCAGCCAACACATGATAAAACATCTACAGTGCCGGGAGAAAGTATTTGCCCCTTTTCTGATTTTCTCTATTTTTGCATATTCTTTATACTGAATTTGGTCAGATCTTCAACCAAAACAGAATATTAGACACTACCACCAACATGCTTGACTATTCCTATGAGGTTCTTACTGTGGAATGCAGTGTTTGGTTTTCACCAGACATAATGCGACCCATCTCGTCCAAAATTTTGACTAACGTTTGCCAAAAAGAACCTGGAAGCACCAGGATGACTCTTGTTCTATAGACAGATGAGTCAAAAGTATGGCATTTGGACAACATGGGTCCCATTATGCCTGCCGAAAACCAAAAGCTGCATTCCACAGTAAGAACCTCATACCAACGGTCAAGCATGGTGGTGGTAGTGTGATGGTTTGTGGATGCTTTGCTGCCTCAGGACCTGGATGACTTGCCTTAATAGGAGGAACCATAAATTCTGCTTTGTATCAGAGAATTCTAGAGGAGAATGTCAGGCCATCCGTCTGTGAGCTGAAGCTGAAGCGCATCTGGATCATGCAGAAAGACAATGACCCAAAACACACAATCAAGTCTACATGAAAATTGCTTAAAAAGCAACAAATTTGAAGTTTTGGAATGGCCTAGTCAAAGTCCAGACCTAATCCCAATTGAGATGTTGTGGCAGGACTTGAACAAAGCAGTTCATGCTTGAAAACCCACAAATGTTACTGAGTTAAATCAGTTCTGCATGGAAGAGTGGGCCAACATTGTGAGAGACTGATCAACAACTACAG
The DNA here is from genome assembly GCF_023373465.1 of Oncorhynchus keta. Classification (NCBI taxonomy): domain Eukaryota; kingdom Metazoa; phylum Chordata; class Actinopteri; order Salmoniformes; family Salmonidae; genus Oncorhynchus; species Oncorhynchus keta. The sequence continues at coordinate 43,247,347 of NC_068432.1, forward strand.
GAAGTGTTTGGTTGGAGCCACTGCAGCTAAAAGTGGCACAACCAGTTATTGAGTTTAAGGGGGCAATTACTTTTTCACACAGGGGCACTGGGTGTTGCATAACTTTGTTTATGAAATCAATTAAATAAGTATGTCACTGTTGTGTTATTTGTTCACTCAGGTTCCCTTTATCTAATATTAGGTTTTGGTTTAAGAACAATCCGTATCAACAAATATGCAAAAGTAGAGACAATCAGAAAGGGAGCAAATACGTTGTCACAGCCCTGTACACAACCTATATATAACACAAATATTTTATTAGAAAAATACAGACGTGTTTACTACAGGCTGCAGCAAAGATGAGCACACATCGACTGGTGTAGTATGTGTTCTCATTATAGCTCATCTTTATTATCATAGAAATATTTGACTGCATACTATATTTATTTACATGTAAAGTATAGTACTTTGTATTCAGACATTTAAAACACTGAAGCACAGGCATGATAAAGTTATCATTTGGTTACAAAAAGACTGGATGAAGACATGCATTATTTATAAACAAAGAGTGTGTCAAGTCTTTTTATAGAAATAGTGGGCTGCATATTTACTAGCCAATGGAAACACTGAATCAGGCATGCCATGCGTGATGAACAGGTGTGTGTTCAAGTTATCATATGGTTATAAAATACTGCATAATGAGTGAAGACATGCATTTCAGTATAATTATTTACAACAACAAAAAAGTGTGTTAGTCAAGTATTTGGTCTATTGTTCCTAACCAGACTAGAAGACATTGTGACCATTACAACATCATGGTTGACTGACTGCATTCAAACTAAAGGCACCTTCTTGAAAACAGATCTAATGTAGTCTCAGTTCCTGTTTCAAGCTACAAGCAGATGTGTATGTACAGTACATTGCTACGTTAGTCAGATTAATGTAAACTACATAGTGTAACCGCAAACTGAAACATACATCTTTTATAAAACAGGAAGCATAAATACTGTAATTGAATTATCCAACTACACTAAAAAAATAAACAGTTTACTGGTCTGAAAAAAAACTCACAGGTTTTTGAAGCCATTGTGAAAAGTTATAATGAAACATCTTTTCGCAAAACTAATTGGTCAAATAATGTATAAAATATAAAATCCCAATAAAACCAAAGTAAAATAGTAAGCTGCCACAAAAAAACATTGTAACAGGGTGAATTGTAGAACCAATTAAGAAGTTTCTATATAAGGACCCAAAATCAAGTTCACAATGAAACCAGCAAACAGCACCAACATTGCAAACATCAGTAGTCAATAGTTACAGTATATTGGGTGCAAGGTTAAACCAAGTCTCTGTGTTTCAGGGTATGTATGGGTTCAATCAGACGTAGTACTGGTTGTCTCTCAGAGTAGGTGTGGGGGTACTCAATAGTTACTCAATAGTATAAAGTTTAGTTAGTATCTCTGTTTCAATGTAGGGGTATGAGCTGTGGATCAATTACACCCAGTACTGGTTGTCTCTCAGAGTGGGCTCGGGGTGTTGACATTGCTGGGCCTGTACCATATCAGGAACAGCGTCTACCGCCCAGAGCAGCAGACAAGGGTCCCGTGGAGCCAGCGTTCCCCTACGCAGCACATTGAGGACCGGAGTACCGGGGCAACTATTAGGGCCCAGCAGCGGAGTCACCACCACTGAGGGGACCGCAATGCTCCTCTCCGGTCTGCCCAGGTAGGGGCTCCCCTCTGGGCCTCCATCTCCGGCTGCAGCCGCCAGCTCCTGGATGAGCCCTCTGGATAAGGCCCTCTTCTCCCTGCGGTGGCGCAGCACCAGGATCAGGACCACCAGGATGACGATGAGCAGTAGGCAGGCCAGGAAGGGCAGGATGAGCAGCAGGGGGTCGGAGGCCGGCCGGGGCAGGGACTCTCCCCGAACTGGGGTGATTCTTTGGGGGCCGTGGATGTTGTGTTTCCCATGGGTGTTTCCAGGGACGGTGGGGATCATGGGGTGACCTCCGTGGGTCTGGTTCCCCCAGTGGTGACGGGCTTTGAACTGCTTCTGTAGGGTCTTGTTGTGGGTCTTGTGGTTTGTGGTGTGAGGGTGGGTTGCAGAGTGGATTGTAGTCCCTCTGCCGCCTGTGGTTTGATTGCGCCCAGGTGACCTGGTCGTGTGGTTCAAACTCTCTTCGTATGGCACGATGGTGAATAAAAACTCTCCTACAGCCGGCTGAACATTATCCGCCCTCAGAAGGAATGAAAAGGAGTCATTGAGCATGGACACATGGATCTCTGTTGTGTTGTTGTCGGCAGTCCCTAGTTGGGACAGTAAAGATGTTGATTGATCGGCAATGTTGTTGCTGTGTCTTTGTTGTACCAGGGTCTCCTGTAGGGCCACCCTGCCCTGCACCACGTCCCGGAAGGTAAACGACTCCACCGAGTGATTGGCGCTGTCCGATAGGTCAAAGGTCACCTTGACCAGCTTGCCGTGTTTGGGCGGGGACAGGATGTGGAAGACAGGGTCACTGCCGCTGAGTGTGGCGAGGTCTGTGGCGTCCAGATAGACCTTCCTCAGTTTCACGGCGATGCCACTCGGGATCAGGACACGCTCGCTGAAATGGATGAGCGGTCGGACCGTGACATTGAACATCTGAGCGGTCATGTTGCTCTCCGGTGTCGAGACTGTGAACTCAAAGCTGTCTGAGGAGGAGGTGAGGTCCGTCATGTGATAGGACAGTCTGCATGAGTGAAGGTCCTCTTGGTTAAACTCACTGACTGGCAGGTCGGACATGAGAAGACTGCCGTGGTGTGGTGGTGTGGTCACTCTATAGTGAATCGTCACACTGTGTCTCCCATTGGTCTCTGCAGCCAGGTGTTCTGTTGTCAATGTAGCGGTTGTCTGACCCTGTACCAGCCTCAATCCTGTGTTGTTCACCATGGAGACGGTTGCTGCAGTGACCTCCAGGTTGAAGAGCTTGTATAGCGGCCGGTGGAACCCATCATTCACACTGAAGTAGAACACTCCTGAAGAGGGTTCTCCGTCCTGGACGAAGTGGACTCTACCATGGTTGATGTCCGCCTGTGAGAAGGCAGACACTGTCTCATTCAGCTGTTCTCCAAGAGACAGGAAGCCATTGTTGGGTTTGCTGATCACCTAAATCAAATCAAATAAAACGTCAATGTATTTCAAAGACATGTCTCAACAACTCACAGAAAAAAGTAAGGAGGGAAAACAGAATTACTGTAAAAATGACAACAACAAGTAAGGTGTAAACGATAAGGGGTTGTGAGCCCTGTAAAGGACGGTAAAAGATGACATGAAGAAGACCTTGTAATGGATCTCTTCTGGAGGGGTGTCCAGGTCTACCACCAGGAGGTTCTCAGGGCTGATGACCACAGTGTCCCCCTGCACCAGCCTCAGACTGGGGGCCTTGGTCCGGAGCAGGGGCGGCTGGTCATTGACAGGGGTCACTGTGAGGTCAAACGACTCTGTTACTATCAGGCTGGGCTCTGAGGGTCTCTGGGGAGGCTGGCCCTTACGGTTCAGCCAAACCTCAAAGGTGAAGAAGTCCTGGGTCGTCTCGGAGTCGTCGTGCTGGTATGTGATTCCAAGCTTATCCAGGATGAACTGGGAGAAGTTGGGTTTGGCGCTGGTCAGGTTGCGTTCTCCCACTGTGATTATGCCGTGCTGGGGTAGAGAGGTGACGTGGTACCAGACCTCGTAGGAACGTCGCTGGGGTTCCAACAGCTTGCCCAGCAGGTTAGAGGAATCCAGCTGCATCTTGTCAATCACCACTCTGCCACCTTCAGTCACAACAGCACCTGGTAACAGAGAAGAACAACATACACACATAAACAAACCGCTTTTATTGAACATTCATAAATATCAGGATTGTCATTGCAAAAAAGAATTAATTCAAAAGTTTAACTTGAGGTTTTGGACCAGTGATTGTATTCTGCAGGGTAGGTTAGCGGGGAATACTACTGTCAAGAGTCCAGTAGAGCCTTCGTCTGTCTGTCTGTCTAACAGCAACACAGACTAACTGACCCACCAGTGTTAGCAGTGAGAATGGTGTTGCGCTCTGCAGGAGCATGCTCATAGGAGATATGGATGCTGAAGACTTGAGGTTGCAGAGAGACAGGGGACGAAGACACTGTGAAAGTGAAGGAGTCTGTAGTCATCCATCCCAACGATTCAGGATGAGTTTGGTCATAACTAATCAAACCCTCATTCACCTAAAATAACAGGACAACAGAGAAACAAGAAAGATAGGGATATTTTAACTTCAAAATCCAAGCTATTGTTGCAAAGACACTCTTAAAATGTGTCTTCTAAAGTCAACATAACTGTGCCAAACATAAATAAAACTGTGTCTCTAAGAATTGATATTGCATTACCATGTCTTGTGTGAAGGAGGAGATCTCTGCAGTAGAGTTGTCTGTCTGTTTTCTGACCAGTCTTCCCAGCTTTGGAGGACTGGTAACATTATAAAGGATGGAGTGGTTCCCTCCCATGTCACCGTTGTCGTTGGTTACCACCAGAAGGTTATTCTGAGAGATGGTATTCACAGAGCCTGCAGAGAAAAAACAGGGCCATGTTTAGTAGGGATAAAACCTGGAGAGTAGCTGCGTGACCAGATTCTCTGGACACCTCTTTCCGATAGCTAAACAAACGTACCTTCTGCACTACTTTACACCAAAAGAATTGTACACCGCTGATCAGGCGTCTTTGTCTGGCGAAAGACATGTTGTACAAACTTCTGCTGTAACTATAAACGACATGTTGTGACATGTTGTACAAACGTCTTGTCTGTTGTCTGTTATAAATAAAAGATTGACATGTTGTAGACTACAAACTTCTGTTGTAACTACAAGTTGTAACTATGAAAGACATGATCGGCAGGTTGTACAAACTTCATTGTCTGCTGTAACTACAAGTTGGAACTATGAAAGACATGATCGGCAGGTTGTACAAACTTCATTGTCTGCTGTAACTACAAGGACATTGCAGTATTACAAACATAACCAGGACAGAGACAGGCAGTCCAAGTAGCTATTGCATGTTTTTTTTCAGGTGGGGTGTTACATGCAGCTCTCTAGACAACATTATCTTGGAAGATACCGTACTGGTAGCATGGTCTCAAGGGCGATTGAATCCCCTTTCTGTATAATGTAAGACTATGCCACCTGGCCAGGAGGCATAATAGTTGGTAAGTTAAGTATGATTAAGTTACTTAGCAACCTACCACACAACCAGCTGTTAAAAGCTGTCACCTGGCACCATGATCATCTGATTTACAGACTGGCAGCTGGCACCATGATCATCGGTCCTTCTGTAGCTCAGTTGGTAGAGCATGGCGCTTGTAACGCCAGGGTAGTGGGTTCGATCCCCGGGACCACCCATACGTAGAATGTATGCACACATGACTGTAAGTCGCTTTGGATAAAAGCGTCTGCTAAATGGCATATATTATTATATTATTATATTATCTGATTCAATACAGGCTGGCAGCTGTCACCATGATCATCTGATTCAATACAGGCTGGCAGCTGTCACCATGATCATCTGATTCAATACAGGCTGGCAGCTGGCACCATGATCATCTGATTGGCAGCTGGCACCATGATCATCTGATTCAATACAGGCTGGCAGCTGGCACCATGATCATCTGATTCAATACAGGCTGGCAGCTGGCACCATGATCATCTGATTGGCAGCTGGCACCATGATCATCTGATTCAATACAGGCTGGCAGCTGGCACCATGATCATCTGATTGGCAGCTGGCACCATGATCATCTGATTCAGTACAGGCTGGCAGCTGGCACCATGATCATCTGATTCAGTACAAGCTGGCAGCTGGCACCATGATCATCTGATTCAGTACTGGCTGGCAGCTGGCACCATGATCATCTGATTCAGTACAGACTGGCAGCTGGCACCATGATCATCTGATTCAGTACTGGCTGGCAGCTGGCACCATGATCATCTGATTCAGTACAGACTGGCAGCTGGCACCATGATCATCTGATTCAGTACAGGCTGAGAATGACTTTATACTGCAGCAGAAAGACCAGGGGTTTACTAGCCTGGTTCCAGATCTGTTTGTGCTGCCTTGACAACTCCTATGGGCATTGTCATGTGAAACACCAAAAGGGTTGGCAAGACAGCACAGATGGATCTGGGACCAGGCTAGACAATGAGGCTAATGCAGGTGGCGGCAGCGGTGGGGGAGGGGGGTGTTCAATATGTTTTATATATTCACTTTGTGAACTGTACCAAGATTTTCCTCTAGTTATATTTCCTGTTACGTTACCTGGGAACAGCATAACTGGTTCATGTTCTATATATCTAGTTACTGTTACCTGGGAACACTGTGAGGGCTTAGTTGAAAGTCTATATACACTGAGTATACCAAATATTAGGAACACCTTCCTAATATTGAGTTGCATCCCATACCAGTGTATCTAGTTACTGTTACCTGGGAACACTGTGAGGGCGTGGTTCCGCTCCAGGCTGAGGACCAGGGAGCGTGCCGTGGTGCTGAAGATCTGTCGGGGGGCAAAGTTCACCCCATCATTGACCTGGAAGTGGAAACCTCCCGACAAGGCACCTGCAAGGAACAAAAGTCTGTCTTAATGCTTCTGGTCATTAGATATACTACTGTACATATGTCTGTGGTTATAACCCTTATAAAGCACCAGAACAGGGATATGACTTGTATGTCTAACTTGCATGTCGTATATTGTCCACTTGCATCTCCAGCATTTTGATGGCACCCTTCAGTGCTACTAACCTTCTATTCTGTAAGAGCAGCTACCTCCTATTGATATCTACTATCCAGTATTCATAGTCTCACCACTGTGGACAAACACCAGCTGTCCGTGGAGGGTGTGTGTCTGGGTGAAGTTGAGGATGTGTCTGGAGGGGGCGCTCTTCAGGGCCAGGTGACCGTTACTAGGCGGGGTCACGATGAACTCTAGGTCCTCCGGTGGAGAGTCACTGTCCTCAGCACTCAGGTCATCTACACTGATCTCTGTGACTGAGTTCACCCATACCTGTAAAGGGGACATGTAGAGAAGAGGACAGTTACAGGTAGAGAAGAGAAGCAAAACAAGCAGAAAGAAACCGATTGAGAATTGAGAAGATTTCTGTCAAACATGTAAATTCTATGAATATTCTACCATCGTATTGTACCGCAACCTACAGCAGTGGTTCCCAACCTTTATTGGTTACTATACCACCAAGGTCATACCAAGGATATTTTTGCTATTTGATTTTGAATTGTAAGACCCCAAGAAGAATAAAAATAATAATAATAATTTGATGAAAAAATGTGTACCCCAAAAATCTAAAGGATGTTTGTTCTGAAATGTCTGTCTTGTATCTGAGAGATATAAGAAAGATCAGGAAACATTTGTATATATTTCTTTTTTTACATGTATTTAACCCCTTATTTTTGGCGCTAAACTGTCTCCATATATACAGTACCAGTCAAAAGTTTGGACACACCTACCTACTCATTCAAGTTTTTTTTTTTTTTTTTACTATTTTCTACATTGTAGAATAATAGTGAAGACATCAAAACTATGAAATAACACATATGGAATCATGTAGTAACCAAAAAAGTGTTAAGCAAATCAAAATATATTAGAGATTTGAGATTCTTCAAAGTGGCCACCCTTTGCCTTGATGACAGCTTTGAACACTCTCAACCAGCTTCATGAGGTAGTCACCAGGAATGCATTTATATTAACAGGTGTGCCTGGTTAAAAGTTAATTTGTGGAATTTCTTTCCTTCTTAACTCTCTAGGCTACGTGGGACGGTAGCGGCCCACCTGACCAACATCCAGTGAAATTGCAGGGCGCCAAATTCAAACAACAGAAATCTCATAATTAAAATTCCTCAAACATACAACTATTATACAGTGTCCGATTTCAAAAAGGCTTTATGGCGAAAGCATACCATGTGATTATGTTAGGTCAGCGCCTAGTCACAAAAATACATACAGCCATTTTCCAGCCAAAGAGAGGCGTCACAAAAAGCCAAAATAAAGATAAAATGAGTCACTAACCTTTGATGATTTTCATCAGATGGCACTCATAGGACTTCATGTTACACAATACATGTATGTTTTGTTCGATAAAGTTAATATTTATCCAAAAATCTCAGTTTACATTGGCGGGTTATGTTCAGTAATGCTTTGCCTCCAAAACATCTGATGATTTTGCAGAGAGCCACATCAATTTACAGAAATACTCATCATAAAGGTTGATGAAAGATACAAGTGTTATACATAGGATTAAAGATAAACTTCTCCTTAATGTGACCGCTGTGTCAGATTTCAAAAAAGCTTTACGGTGAAAGCATATCATGCGATAATCTGAGTACAGCCACCAAAACAAGCCATACAGATACCCGCCATGTTGTGGAGTCAACAAAAGTCAGAAATAGCGTTATAAATATTCACTTGCCTTTGATGATCTTCATCGGAATGCACTTCCAGGAATCCCAGTTCCACAATAAATGTTTGTTTTGTTCGATAAAGTCCATATTTATGTCCAAATACCTCCTTTTTGTTCGCGTAATCCAAATGCACAAAGCGCAAAGAACTTTGAAAGTTTCTTCAAGTGCATTCACAAAAACCATCAAGAAAGGAAGACCCAGAGTTACCTCTGCTGCAAAGGATAAGTTCATTAGTTACCAGCCAAATAAATGCTTCACAGAGTTTAAGTAAAGGACACAGCTCAACATCAACTGTTCAGAGGAGACTACGTGAACCAGGCCTTCATGGTCGAATTGCTGCAAAGAAACCACTACTAAAGGACACCAATAAGAAGAAGAACCTTGCATGGACCAAAAAACACGAGCAATGGACATTTGACCGGTGGAAATCTGTCCTTTGGTCTGATGAGTCCAAATTTAATATTTTTGGTTCCAACTGCTGTGTCTTTGTGAGATGCAGAGTAGGTGAACGGATGATCTCCGTATGTGTGGTTCCCACCGTGAAGCATGGAGGAGGAGGTGTGATGGTGTGGGGGTGCTTTGCTGGTGACACTGTCTGTGATTTATTTAGAATTCAAGGCACACTTAACCAGCATGGTTTCCACTGCATTCTGCAGTGATACGCCATCCCATCTGGTTTGTGCTATCATTTGCTTTTCAACAGGACAATGACCCAACACACCTCCAGGCTGTGTAAGGGCTATTTGACCAAGAAGGAGAGTGATGGAGAGCTGCATCAGATTACCTGGCCTCCACAATCACCCGACCTCAACCCAATTGAAATGGTTTGGGATGAGTTGGACTGCAGAGTAAAGGAAAAGCAGCCAACAAGTGCTCAGCATATGTCGGAACTCCTTTCAAGATTGTTGGAAAAGCATTCCTCATGAAGCTGGTTGAGCGAATGCCAAGAGTGTGCAAAGCTGTCATCAAGGCAAAGGGTGGCAACTTTGAAGAACCTCAAATATAAAATATATTTTGATTTGTTTAACACCTTTTTGGTTACTACATGATTCCATATGTGTTAATGATTAATTATTCTACAATGTAGAAAATAGTAAACACAAAGAAAAACCCTTGAATGAGTAGGTGTGTCCAAACATTGACTGGTACTGTACTTCCATAAATCTTTTCAACTGGTACCGGGGACCTTCAGACAAGTCTTGTGAGGCCTGTGGACATAATAGAGCAAAACATGTACGTGTTCGGAGAGTCTCACCTTTCCACAGATGGGTCATATTTGTGTGTAGCCCCAACTGTTCGGAAACTACCGACAGAAGTTGGCAGATCGGCTGTACCGACTTCAGACGAGTCCCAAGACGCTTGTGTGGGTCGTAGAGCAAAACATGATAGTTTCTAGGCCAAACCATTCGGATGCTACAGACGATTTTGTGAGAAGACCGATTTTCTGGGTGTGTCATGGTCTGATAAACACCACTCTAGCTCTCTCACCTTTCACTGCAGATGCGGAAGTGGATCTAATGCAAAAAAAACATACATCTCTAGTGTAAATTGACAGATTTTTATGGGGATTTTTATATTACGCTATTTAGATTTCCACGGGCACATCGACCTTAAGGGTTTTAAGTACCCCCTCATGTGCATTATAACAGTAGGCTTATGGTCTCATGAGTCTTCTCAAGTACCCCCTGTGGATAGGCCAAGTACCCCTAATTGGGAACCACTGACCTACAGTATGTCATGACGGTTGGTTGGTGTCTGATCCCACCACTGAGAGTGATGTCCTGGTGGACAGATTAAGGTACTTCAAAAATACCAGAAGAGGAAATCCGTGCACTCTTATAGATTGAATGTTCAAAATACCAGATTCTTAACTTGGAACCCAAAAAATGGATTGTCTTGGAACAATGCTACACTCTTATATTTGAAGTCACAAGGATGTAAATGTTACACTGTGGGCCCATACATTTGAACAGCAAAATAACTCAATTGGACGCAAATCCAGCAACAACAGGTCAAGAGGGACAGCTCAGGAATTCCAACTATTTGATCAAAGTTGTGGCAAACTCTCAACTCTAAGCCTTTGCTAAATTATTTTTCATTACAGAGGTTCAAATGTACCGGATGTTGCCAAACAACCAGTGACACAGTTTCCTAACCACTCCCAAAATAGAGCCAATTACATCATTTTCTTATAAACCCTGTTCCTCAAAATCATGAGGCTAAAACATACTGACATGACTTTTGCCAGTTTCTCAAGTTCCTACCATCTCTGTTATTACACATATCTGTTACTACAGTTTTATTGTGTTATATACACACAACAACTCACCCTTAGAATCCTGTTGGCTGTGATGACTGGGGCCTCATCGTTGACAGGCGTCACATGGATGAACACCATGCAGGGCTGGCTGTGCTTTCTGGTGTCTGTGTCGTTGGCGATAATGGTGAAGTTATCTGACAGTGTATCACTTCCATCATGGACATAATAAATGTGCCCTGAATCCACCTGAAATCCCAGAAATGACCCGGAGGTTAGGAAATCTATCTGTCCAGTATAATTCCATCTGCACAGTATAGACACTCTTTTTAAAACCCTACTGGTAGAAGATGTTCCACCTAAAGAAGATAAAAACATAGATGACCTTGGACCTTTTACTAACCTGTTTGCGTGTGAAGAAGGGAATAGAGAGTCCAGGAATGCGTGCGTGTTCAATATGACCATGGCTTGGCGGCTCAGATACATGATAGAAGAAGTCAACCTGAGAGAAGTGTCTGTTGGTGACCTGTAGGACCTCCTTGGTCAGGGCCGTGGATGACCCTTCTTCCAAAGTCACGTTGAAGACATTGAGAGGGATGTGGATTGGGATGATGTCCACGGAGACCCTGACAGAATAGAATGGAATGAGATGCTTATTGTCCATTTGGTTAGAATGGAAACTAATCTTCTGCCTTTTACCCCAACACACACACACACATCGAGGCACAGTGTCAGCCGCGGTGCATGGTGCCTGGATGGAGAGTAATTCACATTTTTGGTTTGAACAGGCAACCTCCCCACTTCTGTTCTGCCTGACATCTACTTACCTGATGTCATGAACCTCTGGTCAGCCTGTCATCTACCTACCTGATGTCATGGACCACTGGTCAGCCTGTCATCTACCTACCTGATGTCATGAACCTCTGGTCAGCCTGTCATCTACCTACCTGATGTCATGGACCTCTGGTTAGCCTGTCATCTACCTACCTGATGTCATGAACCTCTGGTCAGCCTGTCATCTACCTACCTGATGTCATGAACCTCTGGTCAGCCTGTCATCTACCTACCTGATGTCATGAACCTCTGGTCAGCCTGTCATCTACCTACCTGATGTCATGAACCTCTGGTCAGCCTGTCATCTACCTACCTGATGTCATGGACCTCTGGTTAGCCTGTCATCTACCTACCTGATGTCATGAACCTCTGGTCAGCCTGTCATCTACCTACCTGATGTCATGGACCACTGGTCAGCCTGTCATCTACCTACCTGATGTCATGAACCTCTGGTCAGCCTGTCATCTACCTACCTGATGTCATGGACCTCTGGTTAGCCTGTCATCTACCTACCTGATGTCATGGACCTCTGGTTAGCCTGTCATCTACCTACCTGATGTCATGAACCTCTGGTTAGCCTGTCATCTACCTACCTGATGTCATGGACCTCTGGTTAGCCTGTCATCTACCTACCTGATGTCATGGACCTCTGGTTAGCCTGTCATCTACCTACCTGATGTCATGAACCTCTGGTCAGCCTGTCATCTACCTACCTGATGTCATGGACCACTGGTCAGCCTGTCATCTACCTACCTGATGTCATGAACCTCTGGTTAGCCTGTCATCTACCTACCTGATGTCATGAACCTCTGGTCAGCCTGTCATCTACCTACCTGATGTCATGAACCTCTGGTCAGCCTGTCATCTACCTACCTGATGTCATGAACTTCTGGTCAGCCTGTCATCTACTTACCTGATGTCATGGACCACTGGTCAGCCTGTCATCTACCTACCTGATGTCATGAACCTCTGGTCAGCCTGTCATCTACCTACCTGATGTCATGAACCTCTGGTCAGCCTATCATCTACCTACCTGATGTCATGAACCTCTGGTCAGCCTATCATCTACTTACCTGATGTCATGAACCTCTGGTCAGCCTATCATCTACTTACCTGATGTCATGGACCACTGTGATGCCGTTGGAGGCATCCAGAAGGAAGGAGTCGTGGGTCTGGTCTGAATCCACCTGGAGGTACTGGATGTGTCCCATGTTGACATCCTCCTGGGAGAAGGAGTGGGTGGTCTCCTCTCTAGTACCCTGGTAGGGATTGTCCTCTCCCTGGGTTGACCTACGGAGGAACCCGTGGGATGGAGCCGTCTTCACCTTGTACAGTATCTCAGAGGGGAGGCTGTCCTTATGGATCACCTGAAAACAGAGGTGAGATGAAAGATGTGACATGACATGAAATTAGACTATTTGGTGGTATTTGAGAAGTGTGGTGTTTAACAAGACAAAAAAGTAATGTGTAAATGTGTCTATGTTTGTAAATTCATTATAGTATTATTCCTAAGCATAAATCACCCCAGTTAAGTTAATGGAATCTGTTCTTGTGTCCCTTATAACTAAAACTTGTGACGATAGCCCATGGTTCTTAACTTCTTAACAGAAAAACTGCCCTGTAATAAGGAACTTCAATGTAGTATCTCACCTCCAGGTCTCCTCTGTTTATCTTGACAGACTTGCCCTCCTCCACCACTACAATGTGGTTGTAGAGTACAGTGGGGGGCTGCTGGTGGCTCTCCAGGTACACTCTCACCCCAACGCTGGCATCCAGACGCACCTCTTTAACGCTCACCGTGAAGTTGAAGGAGTCAGCCAGGTTCATGCTGTCATCATGGCGATACTGAACGCTGCCCACCTTCAGATCATGCTGAGTGAAACGATCCACCTTCAAATTGAATTGAATCAATTGAATTGAATAATACTAAACCGGTTTGCCTTTGAATTGAACTTTTATTGATGCCCTATGTCAAATTAAATGAACAACATCACAACACACAACATGCACATTACAAACAATACAATGCTGGTGCTATTTCAATGATTTTACCTTAACGTTGTTGTGGAACAGATGCCCGTGTCTCGGCGGGAGGAAGACCTGGCAGACCACCTCCTCATCGTCTCGGACATCCAGGTTTGTAAACACACTGAAGTTGGCCGAACCCAAGATGGCCACATGGCCTTTCTGGACCAGCAGGCCTGTGTTGTTCTCCACCTGGATGTAGGGGTCCTGGGCAATGACCTCCAACAGTGTGGATGTGTAGTGTTTCCCATCTGACACAAATAGGACGAAGCGTCCAAAGCTGACCTATGGAGTGACATCTTTAATATTCGTAGCTGTAACAAAGCAATATTTAAAACTGTGTGTGTATTTTGTGTGTAATAAAAGTTACTGATTTCACTCCATACTGACCCCCCTGTGGATGAACAGCACCCTCCTCTGCTGCAGGTCCTCCTGGCTGAACTGGTACAACTTGTGGCCTGTGTCGTTTACTAGGACCAGGTCGCCCATGGGGATTCCCCGTCTAGTGTAGACCAGCTGACTGTCATCAAAGTCTGAGTCAGCGTCGTGGTAGCGCAGGTCGTCTAACGTCAGCAGCCTCTGCCTGCCCCTGGCCACGTGGAAAACTTTGTCGACAACGCGGACCGGTTTCTCGTCATTGACAAGGGCAATCGAGATGTTGAAGATGTCATCAATGGTGTGAGTGTTTTCTTTTTTGGAGTGTGTGCGTTTGTGATTGTTTGCTTTGGTGTGTTTGGCGACGGTGGTGTGGAAAGTGAACGCGTCTTCCATGGTTTCACTGCCATCGTGCACATACATGATGCGGTCCTCTACGATGTCCTGATTGGTGAAAGCTGTGATGTTATCGTTAATAGACGTAGAATTAGAGAGATTGATCCTCTTTAATTTGCCATGTTTAGGACTGCTGGTGAGTGTATAAAGTGCTGCTTTGACCCCGACTGTTTCAGCAAACAGCAAATCCTTGGTGATTACCTTGCTTTCTCCTTCCAGGATGGACAGTCCTTTGTTTGTTAGGATCAGGCTATGAACATCTGCCTTTATGTTGATTCTGAAATCGTAACCCCCTGAATGTGCGTGTTTGGAGACTACCTGGAAACGAAACGAGTCCCTTGTGTCCTCATGAGGCCTACCAGTTACCTCATATTTCACCATGTGGTCAGATATATTCTTCTGGCTAAATGTTGAGTTTTTCATTAAGACTTTGTCTTTGAACACGAGCTGTCCTTTCTTTGGCAGGGATAGCATTCTGAAGTGAAGTTCACTGTCATGGAGCTTCATGCCCTTGGAGACAACACAGAGCTCCTCGTTGCTAAGGACTTTCCTCACACCGCTGACCTCCATCTTACTCCTGGTAAACTTGAAGTGGATCCACCGCACCGTGATGTGGAAAACCAGCTCATCAGTCACTGCTGAGCCCACACTGACCCTGCATTTGAACTGATCTGTGACATTGCTTGTCCTGATCTCCTGGAAGGTGTTGAGGTACCTGAATAGAATCGAAAATAAAATATTTATTGTCCATTAAATGATTTAATCAAATGTAAATATTTCCTTCAACTCGTGGTGTTAAAACAATGGACAATTGGACACAAACACAGATCAAACAACACAGCTAGGTACCTGATGCGCTCTTTCTCCAGAAGCTTCTGTGAGAAGACAAAGGTGGGCTTCCACTCTCCGCTGGAGTGCAGCCGCTGCAGCTCGCCATATCGAGGTGCCTCCACCACGTCATAGCGAATGTCAAAGCCCTGTTTTACAACGTTTACCTGCATAGCTAGGTGTTGGCTGCTGATGACAGCAGCCCCACCCTGGTCCACCTCCACCCCTGTGTTGTTGGCCACCTTGTGCTCAAGCTGGACAGCCATGATCCTTAGTACTACTGTGTTGCTCACCTTGTCCCCATCACTGACCCTCACAGCCATCCGGGAGTTCCTCACCAGCCCTCCCGTGTGCACATAGCTGACCTTCCCCTCCTCCAGGTCGGGTTGGGAGAAGGTGGTGATGGCCGTCCCTGGGTGGTCCTGCTTCTCCAATAAGCCTGCTTCAGCATTATGGTTCCCCAGTATGGTGAACACTAGGTCTGTGGAGTTGCTGTCCAGGTCGGTGGCTCTGAGAACATCCGTGTTAAGGTGGCGTTTGGAGTTCTCTAGGAGGATGAAGAGACTTCCCTCAGGGAGGCTGAGCTCGGGAGCGTCATTGACGGGAGTGACGCTGATGTTGAAGCGGTGTAGTTTGTTTCCCTTGAGGTAAAAAGGGATCTCCTTCTTGCTGTTGGTAAAGACAGAGAACATGAAGAAGTCTTGAGGGTCTTCTGAGCCTCCATGGACGTAGATCACTCTACCGTGCCAAAGGTCCAGCATGCTGAAGGTCCAATCCTCGTTTTGGTCTGAATGATCCACATCAAGCCTCAGCTGGCCATGCACAGGCTGCTCTTCAATACGGAACATAATCTGAGACTGACGGATTCCAAGCTTCCGGAACTCTAGGTTCACCTTGATGTGCTTAGATTCTAACAGAGCCCTTCCACCTTCTGGAACCACTAAGTCTTTCAGAACCAGAAAGTTCTGACCCGGCCTCTTCCTGTCCCTGTCTGATCCATTATGGTGGACTAGTGGGAAAGTGACAGAGAGGACAGCCGTGGGGCTCACGGTGGTGATTGCTTCTGGAAGCTTCTCTAATTCACAGCCGACAGATATGTCTTTGGTGACTACAGCGTGGGGAAGCCCCATACTCTGCGCATTGACCCTGATGTCTCTCAGACAGCCTTTGAAGGATCCTCCACCGGCCAGCCGCTTCCCATTGAAAGACAGTAGGCCGGCCTTCCTGGCTTCTAAACGTGATCTGTCATCCACACCACCCATGTAGAGAGGGCCTCGGAGCTGCAAGGACTTGGAATGAGCCCCTAGGCTGTGGTTGACTATCTCCTCACCTAGAAAGATACAATTCATTGGGATCACTTTATTTGAATAGTCTCAAATAGATGCTTTTTAGATGTTCAGTAGATGTTCAACAAACTGTCAACAACATTCCAACTACAGTACTGTAACTATTCAGTAACCCTAGCCCTAATTTGACAACTCAAAAAATACAATTCCAGTCACACAAGTATATACACTCAATTTAAAATCAACAATGACAACACAAAACTACTTGTTTCCATCGTGGTCCATACAGGTTGTCCTTACCTACAGTCAGCTGCAGGCTGTGAGGAAGCAAGTGTAGTTTCACCCGGTGCCATTTCTGGTTGTTGACGTACGTGAGGGAGTGCAGCTCCGTCCTAGTCCCACCGTTACCAACGACAACCACCAAAGTCCCCTCTTGGATCTCCATGGCAATAAAGTCACTCTGGTGGGCAGAGCTGTACAGGACAATCCCCTCTTCGGAGGAGGTATGTACCTCACACTCCAACACCCCCTCCTGAGGGACGTCCCACGGGGGCAGGGACATGTACGCCCTGGAACTGAAGAAGCTGATGGGGTCGTCTTCGCCTGCAGAAAACTGAGAACTGCAGCCCAGAGACACCTCATGGACACTCTTATATCCCGAGTAGGGCCGCAGGCTGGACAGCAAGTTGTGCTGGTTGAAGAGCACCTCGTCAACACAGCCGCGGAAGCCTAGGAGGAGGAGGAGGAAGAGGAGGAGGAGCAGGAGGAAGAGAAGAAGAATACTTTATAGTCATTGATTATAACTTAAATCGAATATTTTTCTTTTAACCCAACCTGTGGCATCGTCACTATGGAGGTAGGGTTTGTCCAGGCCAACCGTCCCACCAACAAACAACCCATCATGGACACTGAGGTCCAGGTCTGGCCCGGGGATCCTGACGCTGGTGTGAGAGTAGCGGTCCACCGACAGAGTGACGTTGTGCTGGTCGTGTTGGAGCTCCACAGAGTGCCAGGCCAAGTCGTTCAGATGAACCCCCTTCTCAGAGCGGAGGGTACGCTCACCTGATCCCAAATCCAACTGAACCTGAGCGAAAGAAAGAATGATAAAGGAGAGATGAAGGAGGGATCAATGAGAGATGAAGGTATGATAAAGGAGAGATGAAGGAGAGATGAAGGAGGGATAAAGGAGAGATGAAGGAGAGATGAAGGAGGGATCAATGAGAGATGAAGGTATGATAAAGGAGAGATGAAGGAGGGATAAAGGAGAGATGAAGGAGAGATGAAGGAGGGATAAAGGAGAGATGAAGGAAGGATAAAGGAGAGATGAAGGAGGGATCAATGAGAGATGAAGGTATGATAAAGGAGAGATGAAGGAGAGATGAAGGAGGGATAAAGGAGAGATGAAGGAGAGATGAAGGAGGGATCAATGAGAGATGAAGGTATGATAAAGGAGAGATGAAGGAGGGATAAAGGAGAGATGAAGGAGAGATGAAGGGGGGATAAAGGAGAGATGAAGGAGGGATAAAGGAGAGATGAAGGAGGGATCAATGAGAGATGAAGGTATGATAAAGGAGAGATGAAGGACAGATGAAGGAGGGATCAATGAGAGATGAAGGTATGATAAAGGAGAGATGAAGGAGAGATGAAGGAGGGATAAAGGAGAGATGAAGGAGGGATAAAGGAGAGATGAAGGAGGGATCAATGAGAGATGAAGGTGTGATAAAGGAGAGATGAAAGAGAGATGAAGGAGGGATAAAGGAGAGATGAAGGAGGGATCAATGAGAGATGAAGAAGGGATAAAGGAGAGATGAAGGAGGGATCAAGGAGAGATGAAGGTGGGATAAAGGAGAGACAAAGGAGAGATGAAGGAGGGATGAAGGAGAGATGAAGGAGGGATAAAGGAGAGATGAAGGTGTGATAAAGGAGAGATGAAGGAAAGATTAAGGAGAGATGAAGGAGGGGTAAATGAGAGATGAAGGTATCAAGAAATGTTTTTTTTAATTAACAAAATACTAATTGGTGGTTATTTTGTAAGAACATTACAGATTTGTTACAAAAATCATCAAACAACAGAATGGTTCAGGAAAGTAGCACATCAAGGTTGTTCTCCTCCGCATATTTCTGTCTGACATAGCAGAGGTCATAGTAGAGGTCATTCACAAGCAGGATGCCAGGTTGAATCCATTCCACCACATTTACAGCCACACATCAACTATAACCTTACATGCTGCAGCAGATACTAACATTTAACCGACTGTGGTCTCTTCCAGAAAATTCATGAATGAACTTGTCAGGGACTGTGGTAAATCCTTAAACTCACGGTGGTCTTTTTTTCTATGAAAGCAATAGGAACATAGCCTTCCTCTGGGTTTAACCTTTGGCCATTCTGAAGATAATAACTCCCTATATACACTACATGGCCAGAAGTATGTGGACACCTGCTGGTCAAACATTTAATTCCAAAATCATGGGCATTAATATGGAGTTAGTCACTTTCCACTAGATGTTGGAACATTGCTGCGGGGACTTGCTTCCATTCAGCCACAAGAGCATTAGTGAGGTCAGGCACTGATGTTGGGCCTGGCTTGTAGTCGGCACTCCAATTCATCCCAAAGGTCTCCGATGGGGTTGAGGTCAGGGCTCTGTGCAGGCCAGTCAAGTTATTCCACACTGATCCCTTCACTGGAACTAAGGGGCCTATTGCCCAAACCATGAAAAAACAGCCCCAGACCATTATTCCTCTGATTCACTCTAGATAACGCGTTTCCACTGCTCCAGAGTCCAATGGCGACGAGCTTTAAACCACTCCAGCCGACGCTTGGCATTACACATGGTGATTTTAGAAGCTGTTCTGCTATGGAAACCCATTTCATGAAGCTCCCAACGAACAGTTCTTATGCTGACGTTGCTTCCAGAGGCAGTTTGGAACTCGGTAGTGAGTGTTGCAACCGAGGACAGACGATTTTAAACGTGGTGCACTTCAGCACTCGGTGGTCCTGTTCTGTGAGCTTGTGTGGCCTACCACTTCGCGGCTAAGCCGTTGTTGCTCCTAGACGCTTTCACTTCACAATAACAGCACTTCCAGTTGACTGGGGCAGCTCTAGCAGGGCAGAAATGCTATGACGGTGCCACTTCAGTAAGGCAATTCTATTCCCAATGTTTGTCTATGAAGATTGCATGGCTTGGTGCTCGGTTTTATACACCTGTCAACAACGGGTGTGGCTGAAATAGTCATTTGAAGGGGTGTCCACAATCTGTAATCTAGAGAAATTGTTGTTGTGGCTTGTCTGTGCTCCAAAGTAGAAGTGCTAAGAGCAGTACTGAGTTATACGTAATCACAGTGGTCAAAACTGATGTTGTTGTAGTCATCTCTACAGTGACAGTATTTAAAAAATATTTGGGGGGGGTATTTTACCCCAACGGGCTCAGGAGAGGCGGAGGTGGAGTCATGCGTCCTCCGAAACATGACCTGCCTAACCGCACTCCTTAACACTCGCCAGCTTAACCCGGAAGCCAACCACACCAATGTGTCGGAGGAAACTCTGTTCAACTGGCAATTGGGGTCACGCCGCAGGCACCCGGCCCGCCACAAGGTGTCGCGAGAGCACGGTGAACCAAGTAAAATCCCACCAGCCAAACCTTCCCGTAACCCGGACGACGCTGGGTCGGTTGTGGCACAGCCCGGGAAAGAAACCTTGGTCTGTGGTATCGTTGCAGTGCCTTAGACCACTGCACCACTCGGGAGGTGTGACAGTATTTTCTGATCTAGTCTGGACAGTAGATACACTCTTAGAAAGTAGGGTTCCACAAAAGGGGTTCTTTTTTTTTTAGATTCCAGATAAAACCCCTTTGGGGAAAGGGATACCTAGTCATTTGCACAACTGAATGCATTCAACCGAAATGTGTCTTCCACGTTTAACCCAACCCCTCTGAATCAGAGATGTACGGGGGTTGCCTTAATTGAAGTCATCGGCGCATGGGGAGCAGTTGTTGCTGGGGGTTAACTGCCTTGCTCAAGGGCAGAACGGCAGACGTTCCTGCTAGGCCACCTGTAGAGCCCTCTATGGAAAGGGTTCTACACAGAACCCAAAAGGGTTCTACCAGGAACCTTTCATGTTCTAGATGTCACGTTCTGATCTTTATTTCCTTTGTTTTGTCATTATTTAGTATGGTCAGGGCGTGAGTTGGGTGGGCAGTCTATGTTTGTTTTTCTATGTTTTGGGGTATTTCTATGTTTCGGCCTAGTATGGTTCTCAATCAGAGGCAGGTGTCATTAGTTGTCTCTGATTGAGAATCATACTTAGCTAGCCTGGGTTTCACTGTGTGTTTGTGGGTGATTGTTCCTGTCTCTGTCTCAGATAGGACTGTTTAGGTTTTCCATGTTTATCGGTTTGTAGTGCTCATGTGTACATTTACGTATTAAAAGAACCATGGACACTTACCACGCCGCATATTGGTCCTCTGATCCTTTTCGCCTCTCCTCTTCGGAAGAAGAGGAAATCCCTGACACTAGATAGCACTTTTTTTATTAAGAGTGTAGTGTGTAAGGTGAGCATTTGTTTAAATTTAACTTTCATTTAACTAGGCAAGTCAGTTAATTAAAACCAGGACAACGTTGGGCCAATTGTGCGCCACTCTGTGGGATTCCCAATCACAGCCGGTTGTGATACAGCCTGGATTCAAACCAGGGTGTTTGCAGTGATGCCTCTAGCACTGACATGCTGTGCCTTAGACCGCTGCCCCACCCGGGAGCATTGCTTTGAGCCTATGAAGTAATATGCTAATCTAAGCTACAGCATGTCTGTTTATCTGTAAGGTGTGTTCTCACCTACAATCTCTGAGCTCCGGCATGTCTGTTTATCTGTAAGGTGTGTTCTCACCTGCAGGCGACCAGAGTGCAGCTCTAGCAGGAGGAAGTCTGTCTCCCCGGCAGCCATGAAAAGTAGTCCACTGTGACTTGAAGTGCGGAAGCGCACATGGAGCGACGTTCGGCTGGACAACTCCACAGTCCTCAGCTGGACATATCCATCCCCGTAGAATGAGGCTGTGTACAAACAGCAGATTGAAAAATCATTCTATATGATGTCATCAGATTTAGGAATAATAAGATTTGGTTCAGCTAGGTGCTAATCATGTCACAGCCTGTTGCTGTATTCTGCAGGGTTTATTTCCATACACTGAAGATAAATTCTGTATCATAGTGGGTTGCACCCACCCATTCTATTCCAGTGGTGCCAAAGGGCAGCCTATTTTTCATGCTGCAAAACAACGCATTAGGCCTAATCTTCCTCGCTCATTTTCTTTTTAGAGAACCCAAAAACAAGTCATGTAAATATTCAGCATTATAATGTATATATTCAGCCTTTGTTAACTTGCATAACACACTAACTCTGTCCCTGTTGGATTTTCCCTTTCTTAAAGCACATGGGAATGCTAACAACAATCATTTAGCCTATTGAGGCAGCAAAATGAGGTCTTCCCTTTGTCAGCATCCCATTTAACTTATTGATTTCCCTGCTACAGTGACTAAGTGCTCGCTATTATTGCAAAGTGTCTGTGACCTTTACTGGCTGTATCTGAATTCAATTCATGTAAACTCTCATGCCCTGAGCATGGTTCTAACTGGAAAAATAGGCAGATTGTGCTGCTGTCGGGACATCATTCAGATTCAGAATATCTGGAGGATATTGGAAGGAAAGTGAGTGTGTAGAGAATATTTGTGAATGACCTATGATTCCCAGAGTAAAAGGGTCAGGTGAGGCCAAACTAATGGTGTCAGTAAGTATTTATCTGATTATTCCAGACTGAATAGTGTGAGGAGAAAAACACAAGTGGCAAGGTGCCATAATAGTAGTGCATGAGGTCAGGCAGTGCAACTTTCCAAATGCTGACCTAAAACATGCCGTCTACTACATCAGGACTGCTGTTCCTTCAGTAGTTAGTTGCATCATTGGCAGAATCACAGTTGACATCTCACAAAGCAACCCATTATCATTGAATAGACTAGGCCAATTTGGGGAAACACTATATTGGATAGTTCCAACTCACTTACACTATAAACCTAAATCTGGTCAGCCATGGAAAAAGCATCAGAAAAAAGCAACTGTTCTGCCTTTTTATTCGACCATGCTGGTCATTTATGAACATTTTAACATCTTGGCAATGTTCTGTTATCTCCACCCAGCACAGCCAGAAGAGGACTGGCCACCCCACATATGCTCTCTCTAATTCTCTCTTTCGCTCTCTCTCTCGGAGGACCTGAGCCCTAGGACCATGCCCCTGGACTACCTGACATGATGACTCCTTGCTGTCCCCAGTCCACCTGACCGTGCTGCTGCTCCAGTTTCAACTGTTCTGCCTTATTATTCGACCATGCTGGTCATTTTTGAACATCTTGGCCATGTTCTGTTATAATCTCCACCCGGCACAGCCAGAAGAGGACTGGCCACCCCACATAGCCTGGTTCCTCTCTAGGTTTCTTCCTAGGTTTTGGCCTTTCTAGGGAGTTTTTCCTAGCCACCGTGCTTCTACACCTGCATTGCTTGCTGTTTGGGGTTTTAGGCCGGGTTTCTGTACAGCACTTTGAGATATCAGCTGATGTACTAAGGGCTATATAAATAAATTTGATTTGATCAGATGGTAGAACCATAGCGATACAATGTAATATTATATTTAATTATGTGGTTATAACAATGTAATAAAACTAATGCTAGTTTATATATATATATATTCGCAAATAGCTATAGAAAAAGACATACTGCCAGGAGACTTCTGCTCCAAATACATAGTAGCAGCCTATGTTATCGTGTCACTGGCAGTGTCCTCCTACGAGGTCTTATCGCGTTTATAGATGCTTAACTAATTGGATTAATATTAATCTGGCTGCTATAACACTGCATCACTTTGAATTATAAATCTGCCACCTTCTTCTGTTCTTATAACGACAACATAACAATAATGCTTCATGCAATGTATTATTATAATCGAACAAATAAATGTGATTTTATCTAAACGTCAAAATCCCTGAATGCAAGTCAATCTGCCAATAAAAGAAAATCGCATATACAGTAGACTAGTTGGCCTAGATTGCACAATACAAATGAGTCAACATTTAAATAGATAGATGCTAATTATATTATCATACCATAATGTATCATTCTCATGAAAAATGCAAGAGGAAGTTTTCATATGGACAAAGAATTACACAGGTTTTCTGTACTTTACCTCCCAACACTTGTCCGCTGGAGAGAAACATAAGAAGAAGCTTGATGAGAAACAACTCGTTTAATAACATTAGGAAGGTCTCCATAGTTTACTCTTTCATTACTTTCCGTTTAGAGAGAAATCTGGGACCTTTTTAAATGCCATTGTTTTTACTGGCGGTACCGCCATTGACCCCACTCATTCCCAACTTTGAGTGTAAAGTCCAGTGTGCAGGGTCGTCCTTAATTACCACAGTCACAAAGTCACAAACCCCGCCTATTTCTTCAATGTATGGTTTTAAAATGTAATTTTAAACCTAACCTTTACCACACTGCTAACCTTATGCCTAACCCTAACCTAAAACTAAAACCAAAAAAAATCAACAGAAAAATCATGAATCTTTACGATAAAGACAGTTTTGACTTTGTGGCTGTGGTAACGAGTGAAAACCAGTTTCCAGTGTACCTGTGTATCCATCACGATATCACGCAAAATAACGTCAGAGGAGGGACGTGAACTATAGCCCCGCCCTGTCAGTTCGCCTATTGGCAAATGTAGGCCTGCAGCTTTGATACATCGACATATTTTTACCAAATAAACCTATAAACCTAACCTTTTCTCCAAATACAATTGTTCTTAGAAAACGAATTTTTAAACTTCAAACACATTGTGCGTTTACCTACATGTTACATGTTGACTTATTCATTTATGCTTTGTAATGAAAGGCTCCCTTGTAGAAAGAGACTTGGTCTCAACGGGACTCTCCCCTACTAAAGATTTAATAAATAAAATAGTTTGTTAATAGTATATAATATACTGTATATTGTACAATAAGTTTCTTTGGCCTCTCTTAAACATGAGTATTATTATAGCAAAAAGCAGTAATGTACTCTATACTGAATGTACAAAACACTCAGTCCTCTTTCCATGACAGACTGACCAGGTGAATCCAGGTGAAAGCTATCATCCATTATTGTTGTCACCTGTTAAATCCACTTCAACCAGTGTAGATGAAGGAGAGGAGACACGTTAAAGACGGATGTTTAAGCCTTGAGACAATTGAGGTGGATTGTGTATGTGTGCCATTCAGAGAGTGTATGGGCAATACGAAAGATTTAAGTGCCTTTGAAATGGGGTATTGTAGGTGCCAGGCGCACCGGTTTGAGTGTGTCAAGAACTGCAACGGTGATGGGTTTTTCACACTCAACAGTTTCCAATGTGTATCAAGAATGGTCCACCACTCAAAGGACATCCAGCCAACACAATTGTGGGAAGCATTGGAGTCAACATGGGCCAGGATCCCTGTGGAACACGTTCGACACCCTGTAACCAGTTTCAACTGTTCTGCCTTATTATTATTCGACCATGCTGGTCATTTATGAACATTTGAACATCTTAGCCATGTTCTGTTATAATCTACCCCCGGCACAGCCAGAAGAGGACTGGCCACCCCACATATGCTCTCTCTAATTCTCTCTTTCTTTCTCTCTCTCGGAGGACCTGAGCCCAAGGACCGTGCCCCAGGACTACCTGACATGATGACTCCTTGCTTTCCCCAGTCCACCTGACCGTGCTGCTGCTCCAGTTTCAACTGTTCTGCCTTATTATTATTCGACCATGCTGGTCATTTATGAACATTTGAACATCTTGGCCATGTTCTGTTATAATCTCCACCCGGCACAGCCAGAAGAGGACTGGCCACCCCACATAGCCTGGTTCCTCTCTAGGTTTCTTCCTAGGTTTTGGCCTTTCTAGGGAGTTTTTCCTAGCCACCGTGCTTCTACACCTGCATTGCTTGCTGTTTGGGGTTTTAGGCTGGGTTTCTGTACAGCACTTTGAGATATCAGCTGATATACGAAGGGCTATATAAATACATTTGATTTGATTTTATTTGATTTAATCCATGCCCTGACCAACTGAGAAGGTGTTCTTAATATTTTGTACACTCCATGTCGTTCAAGTGTAACGGATGTGAAACGGCTAGCTTAGTTAGCGGTGCGTGCTAAATAGCGTTTCAATCGGTTACGTCACTTGCTCTGAGACCTTGAAGTAGTAGTTCCCCTTGCTCTGCAAGGGCTGCGGCTTTTGTGGAGCGATGGGTAAAGATGTTTCGAGGGTGACTGTTGTTGATGTGTGCAGAAGGTCCCTGGTTCGCGCCCGGGTATGGGCGAGGGGACGTAAAGTTATTCTGTTACACAAGGAGCATTCTCAAAACTCTGACATTTCCACTCATGGCCATCAGAGAGTGCTATTCAATCCCTAACTCCATGGCCATGCATGGTCTTAAGGGAGACGTTCTGTACACCCTAATTCAATCATGCAAAGTTTTGGATAGGAAGTTGGTTCTGTAATATCCAATATCTAGTCCTCTTCAGCAGTGAGGAACATTTTGGATTTTAAAATTAAGGCAAGTATTTTATATTTAGAAAATCGTTCAGAGAAATACGGACATTATATTTAGATGTTCACTATTAGTAATGATTACTGAATAACCTTTTGAGATCTGGGAAGCAACAATAGATATTTGAAGAAAATATAAATAGTCAATTAATCCCATATGATCTCTTATAGAGATTTAGATACACATGTTTATATCATAATATGCTTTTGAAACAGTGTCATTTTAACTTGTCGTGACCCAAATAAATAAAAAAATCCAAAACAAGCAGCAGAGAGAGAGAGAGAGAGAGAGAGAGAGAGAGAGAGAGAGAGAACAGCAGAAACAGGTCACTGCACAGGAGTTTAGACCAACGCCACCGTTGACTGATTCAGTTAACATGAATGTCTGTGATTGTTCAAACTGAGCACAGCAACACTGGCCTCAGCTGTATCCTTTGATAGAGAGAGAGCCCAGTGTCTGACAGTTACAGACCATGTGGCCATTACACGGCTAGTTATTTTTCTGTGGCACGAGAGAGGGAACCGTTGGTAAAGTTGAAAATAAACATGGAGATTTATGCAATTATGTAATTTGGCTGGTTGAGAGCTGTAATGTGACAGCAAGAATGAAAGGATTTCCATTGAAATAGATAAAGATATACTGTATTGAGAGGGATGTAGTCAAGTGGCTTTATGAAAAGGGAAGGTTAACCTACACAACGACCTGAACTAAAACTCTGATACACTGCAATAGCTCTATTCGTGGGTGTGTGAAGGGATGAATGATCGTTAATAATCTAACAACCGGGACTAAAGCCTCTCCAGATCGATGCAATACAAATGTCTATGTAAATATGGGTTGTGTACAGTATAAGGGCCTAGCAGAGACTATTTGTGGCTGATCGCGTAGGCTAGCGGATTGTTGCATAAAACACCCCTGGCTGCTCAGCTGAGCTAAGGCCAGAAATAATACCTACTGTACCACAGAATCAATCAGTCTGGGGTTTTTCCACATACAGACAGGCTGCATTCTAGAGATACCACAAATAATGTGTGATGGCATGAGAGGCCTTTAAACATGTAGGATTACACAACTTGGAGGACCAAGGGAAAACAAAGTTATTGAAAACAGATCCAAGTTGTTTAAGATTGCCCATCTTTCTGTCTCTATAGACCGTCGGGACTGTACTTTGTTGCAATGCAATGTTTGAGTTATGTAATGCTTGAGGTCTTCTGTTTAAATTGTTTAGGATGACCAATCTATTTGTCTATACTTTATGGAATGCTTGAGTTCTTATCCTGTAAGAGCTTCCCGTGGAGATTTGTAAACTCTCAATGGTAACAGAGAGCCGAGAAGCCCCACTTGAAGATTCCAGATTCCGGGTGCTCAGTGGAATTCTTTTGACATTTGATCTCACCCTCTCTCAGATCCCCTCGTCCCTGCATGCTGTGTGAGACCAGCTGACACCTTTTATAGAGGGTGACTAGAGGTCTCTAGTGAGTGGTTAGCTCTCTCTAGTCTAACTAACTTAAACTGTGTTTGTTATGGGTCTGAGTCACAACCACTTTGTCTTGAGCACACTAGAATGAAGAGTTGGAGGTGGAACGGGGTGGAGAGGGGGGTGCTACTGTGAATGGATGAGCCAAGCAATTCTCTCCTGGTTGTGTGCTGTCCATCTATAGTCCAGATCATTCCAATTCTTGGCACTGTTTAAAGCCCTGCATGTCTGCCTGACTACTTTGCCCTGCCTGCTTGTCTGTTTACTGCCTGTCTGCCTGCCTGTCTGTTTTACTGCCTGGCTGCCTGTTTGACTTCCTGTCTGTTTTACTGCCTGGCTGCCTGTCTGCCTTTCAGTCTACCTGCTCTGACTGCTCTGCCTTCCTGACTGCATCTCTGGAGCAGGTTGAGTTAGTGAGTTAGACTGCTAGTGAGTTATTTTGGTTAGGCCAGGGTGTGACCTGGACCCACTGGCTCCAGGTCATCTACAAGTCCATGCTAGGTAAACCTCCGCCTTATCTCAGTTCACTGGTCACGATGGCAACACCCATCCGTAGCACACGCTCCACCAGGTGTATCTCACTGATCATCCCTAAAGCCAACACCTCATTTGGCCGCCTTTCGTTCCAGTTCTCTGCTGCCTGTGACTGGAACAAATTGCAAAAATCGCTGAAGTTGGAGACTTTTATCTCCCTCACCAACTTCAAACATCTGCTATCAGAGCAGCTAACCGATCGCTGCAGCTGTACATAGTCTATCGGTAAATAGCCCACCCATTTTTACCTACCTCATTCCCATACTGTTTTTATTTATTTACTTTTCTGCTCTTTTGCACACCAATATCTCTACCTGTACATGACCATCTGATCATTTATCACTCCAGTGCTAATCTGCAAAATTGTAATTATTCGCCTACCTCCTCATGCCTTTTGCACACATTGTATATAGACTCCCCTTTTTTTCTACTGTGTTATTGACTTGTTAATTGTTTACTCCATGTGTAACTCTGTGTTGTCTGTTCACACTGCTATGCTTTATCTTGGCCAGGTCGCAGTTGCAAATGAGAACTTGTTCTCAACTAGCCTACTTGGTTAAATAAAGGTGAAATAAATAAAACATTAAAAAAAAGATGTATGTGTCTTGTTTTGTCTAGGGTTTTTTGTAGTCTATGGGGTTGTGTTCAGTTGAGTGTTCTAGGTAAGTCTATGGTTGCCTGGAGTGGTTCTCAATCAGACGCAGGTGTTTATTGTTGTCTCTGATTGGGAACCATATTTAGGCAGCCATATTCTTTAGGTATCTTGTGGGTGATTGTTCCGGTCTCTGTGTTTTGCACCAGTTAGGACTGTTTTGGTTTTTCCACGTTTTCTTATTTTGTAGAGTGTTCACGTTTTCATCTTTCATTAAAGATGTTTATAAATAACCACGCTGCATTTTGGTCCTCCTATCCTTCCCAGGAGGAAAGCTGTGACAGTGAGTGACTAACACAGGTAACATCAATGAACAAAAATGAAAGACAGGGCTACATTCAAGAACACAACGAAACAGAACAGGTTGACTAAGAAAATAAATACAAAACTTAAAACAGAGCTCGCTGTTCCATAAGATGCATTTTTATCAGTTTTTAAAAAATCTGATTCTTCTGCTTGCATCAGTTACCAGATGTGGAATAGATTTCTATGTTGTCATGGCTCTTTGTAGTACTGTGCGCCTCCCATTGTCTGTTCTGGACTTGGGGATTGTGACTGCATCTCTGGAGCAGGTTGAGTTAGTGTGGACCTCTGATCAGTAGGGATTAGTAATCAAAGCCCCCCAAGGCCCATTTCTGTCTCTTTCCATGCATGTCTCTGGCAGAGAGGTGCTTCTCAACCCCCTTAGACGGGACAGTCTGTGGCAGATTAGTCTAATCCCAGTGGTATCCATAGTGTGGACCTTATGTGATGCAGACAGAGAGGGAGGGAGGGCCAGCCCTTTGTGGTTTATTGAGAAAAAAATGTCCCAAACTATTTGCGTCCCAAATGGCACCCTATTCCCTATATAGTACAGCCTATTTTATTTTGTAAAAAAGATCACCTTTATTTAACCAGGTAGGCCAGTTGAGAACAAGTTCTCATTTACAACTGCGACCTGGCCAAGATAAAGCATAGCAGTGTGACAAAAACACAGAGTTACACATAAACAAACGTACAGTCAACACAAAAGAAAATAAAAATAGAAAGACAGTGTGTGCAAATGTAGAAGATTGGGGAGGTAAGTCAATAAATAGGCCATAGAGGCAAAATATTTACAATTAAGCATTAACACTGGAGTGATGGATGTGCAGATGATGATGTGCAAGTGCAAATACTGGAGTGCAAAAGAGCAAGAAGATAAATAACAATATGGGGATGAGGTAGTTGGGTGTGCTATTTACAGATGGGCTGTGTACAGGTACAGTGATCAGTAAGCTGCTCGAACAGCTGATGCTTAAAGTTAGAGAGGGAGATAAGTCTCCAGCTTCAGTGAATTTTGCAGTTCGTTCCAGTCATTAGCAGCAGAGAACTGGAAGGAAAAGCAGCCAAAGGAAGTGTTGGCTTTGGGGATGACCAGTTAAATATACCTGCTGGTGCGTGTGCTATGGGTGGTTGTTGCTATGGTGAGCAGTGAGCTGAGATAACAGGGCTCCGGGCAGCCGAGCGGAAATGGAGGAAAACTCGCCTCCCTGCGGACCTGGCATCCTTTCACTCCCTCCTCTCTACATTTTCCTCCTCTGTCTCTGCTGCTAAAGCCACTTTCTACCACTCTAAATTCCAAGCATCTGCCTCTAACCCTAGGAAGCTCTTTGCCACCTTCTCCTCCCTCCTGAATCCTCCTCCCCCCCCTCCTCCCTCTCTGCAGATGACTTCGTCAACCATTTTGAAAAGAAGGTCGACGACATCCGATCCTCGTTTGCTAAGTCAAACGACACCGCTGGTTCTGCTCACACTGCCCTACCCTGTGCTCTGACCTCTTTCTCCCCTCTCTCTCCAGATGAAATAATGATAATAATATATAATATATGCCATTTAGCAGACGCTTTTATCCAAAGCGACTTACAGTCATGTGTGCATACATTCTACGTATGGGTGGTCCCGGGAATCGAACCCACTACCCTGGCGTTACAAGCGCCATGCTCTACCAACTGAGCTACAGAAGGACCACACGAGTTGATGAGCGAGGTGAGGTAAGGGAGAAGGTCTCCGGAAATCTCGCGTCTTGTGACGGCCGGCCGCCCAACAACCTGTCCGCTTGACCCTATCCCCTCCTCTCTTCTCCAGACCATTTCCGGAGACCTTCTCCCTTACCTCACCTCGCTCATCAACTCATCCCTGACCGCTGGCTACGTCCCTTCCGTCTTCAAGAGAGCGAGAGTTGCACCCCTTCTGAAAAAACTTACACTCGATCCCTCCGATGTCAACAACTACAGACCAGTATCCCTTCTTTCTTTTCTCTCCAAAACTTTTGAACGTGCCGTCCTTGGCCAGCTCTCCCGCTATCTCTCAGAATGACCTTCTTGATCCAAATCAGTCAGGTTTCAAGACTAGTCATTCAACTGAGACTGCTCTTCTCTGTATCACGGAGGCGCTCCGCACTGCTAAAGCTAACTCTCTCTCCTCTGCTCTCATCCTTCTAGACCTATCGGCTGCCTTCGATACTGTGAACCATCAGATCCTCCTCTCCACCCTCTCCGAGTTGGGCATCTCCGGCGCGGCCCACGCTTGGATTGCGTCCTACCTGACAGGTCGCTCCTACCAGGTGGCGTGGCGAGAATCTGTCTCCTCACCACGCGCTCTCACCACTGGTGTCCCCCAGGGCTCTGTTCTAGGCCCTCTCCTATTCTCGCTATACACCAAGTCACTTGGCTCTGTCATAACCTCACATGGTCTCTCCTATCATTGCTATGCATACGACACACAATTAATCTTCTCCTTTCCCCCTTCTGATGACCAGGTGGCGAACCGCATCTCTGCATGTCTGGCAGACATATCAGTGTGGATGACGGATCACCACCTCAAGCTGAACCTCGGCAAGACGGAGCTGCTCTTCCTCCCGGGGAAGGACTGCCCGTTCCATGATCTCGCCATCACGGTTGACAACTCCATTGTGTCCTCCTCCCAGAGCGCTAAGAACCTTGGCGTGATCCTGAACAACACCCTGTCGTTCTCAACTAACATCAAGGCGGTGGCCCGTTCCTGTAGGTTCATGCTCTACAACATCCGCAGAGTACGACCCTGCCTCACACAGGAAGCGGCGCAGGTCCTAATCCAGGCACTTGTCATCTCCCGTCTGGATTACTGCAACTCGCTGTTGGCTGGGCTCCCTGCCTGTGCCATTAAACCCCTACAACTCATCCAGAACGCCGCAGCCCGTCTGGTGTTCAACCTTCCCAAGTTCTCACACGTCACCCCGCTCCTCCGCTCTCTCCACTGGCTTCCAGTTGAAGCTTGCATCCGCTACAAGACCATGGTGCTTACCTACGGAGCTGTGAGGGGAATGGCACCTCAGTACCTCCAGGCTCTGATCAGGCCCTACACCCAAACAAGGGCACTGCGTTCATCCACCTCTGGCCTGCTCGCCTCCCTACCACTGAGGAAGTACAGTTCCCGCTCAGCCCAGTCAAAACTGTTCGCTGCTCTGGCCCCCCAATGGTGGAACAAACTCCCTCACGACGCCAGGACAGCGGAGTCAATCACCACCTTCCGGAGACACCTGAAACCCCACCTCTTTAAGGAATACCTAGGATAGGATAAGTAATCCTTCTCACCCCCCCCCCCCTAAAAGATTTAGATGCACTATTGTAAAGTGGCTGTTCCACTGGATGTCACAATTTGTAAGTCGCTCTGGATAAGAGCGTCTGCTAAATGACTTAAATGTAAATGTAATAAGGCGGGGCTTTACCTAGCAAAGACTTAGATGACCTGGAGCCAGTGGGTTTGGCGACGAATATGTAACGAGGGCCAGCCAACGAGAGCATACAGGTTGTAGTGGTGGGTAGTATATGGGGCTTTGGTGACAAAACGGATGGCACTGGTAGACTCCATCCAGTTTGAGTAGAGTGTTGGAGGCTATTTTTTAAATGACATCGCCGAAGTCAAGGATCGGTAGAATAGTCAGTTTTATGAGGGTATGTTTGGCAGCATGAGTGAAGGAGGCTTTGTTGCGAAATAGGAAGCCGATTCTAGATTTAATTTTGGATTGGAGATGGATTGTAATATGGCATTCCTCCTCTTCTGAGGAGGAGAAGCAAGAAGGATTGGAGGACCAATGCGCAGCGTGGTAAGTGTCCATAACATTTATTTAAAGACATAAACTGAACGCTACAAAACAATAACTGTGAAACAAACTAAACCGAAACAGGACCGTGTGGCAACAAACACCCACAACTCAAAAGTGAAACCCAGGCTACCTAAGTATAATTCTCAATCAGAGACAACTAACGACACCTGCCTCTGATTGGGAACCATACTAGGCTGAACTCAAAACCCCAACATAGAAAAACACACAGACTGCCCACCCCAACTCACGCCCTGACCATATTAAATAAAGACAAAACAAAGGAAATAAAGGTCAGAACCTGACACGGATGCTGCACATCCACACAGACAGATTGATTCCTGTCAGTTCCTTAAGATCAGCACTTCAGCTGAAGAGTGACATGGAGGGACAGGGGAAGATGAGGAAGGAAGCATAGGTGAAGAGGTGAGTTAAAAAGTTGGAAGAGCAAATTCCACTCTGTTTTCAAATTGAACTGATGCTGAAGTGGTCTGTTTATGTAGTCACTTCACTTGAAGATTGTTTTACTGACATTTTAAAGTGTCACTTTGATGCATCTCTGAGGCCACTAACACAATGGTTGACAATAGCAGGTGTGGTTAGTAATGGACAGTGGCGACCCGTCAATCTCCCCCACCTGTTTTGAGCCTCACATTGTTTTTTTGGATGGGGGCTTCCCTGTTTTGCATATTATTTTGGCATTAATACATCCTATATCAGTTAGCAAACAATGTACAATATATATATAATTGAATTAAGTGCCATGTTATATTCTGAGCTGGTGTTTTTGTTTTTATTTAGAACAAATTCTTATTTTCAATGACAGCCTAGGAATATTGGGTTAACTTGTCAGTAACCCCAGGGATTTGTCAGTAACAGAGTAACCTTGTCAGCTCAGGGATTTGAACTTGCAACCTTTCGGTTACTAGTCCAACGCTCTAACCACTAGGCTACCCTGCCGCCCCTGTCAGTGTAAAGTGCAACAGGTTACTTTTTTTCTTGTGGCTCTCAGTATACCTCAGCTAGTCAGCACTGGGGCTGATTGTGGCCTAGACACTTCACACTCCTGGTGACTCAGGTGCTGAGGTAATGATGAGTGTCCACCCAGTCCAGTAAAATCTGGATTTCATATTCCCTTTGGGCAGACGGTTAAACAGTATGAACAGAAGGTATTATGCAAGAGTGCATGACGCTCTTCTCTTCTCTTCTCTCCTCTCCTCTCCTCTCCTCTTCTCTTCTCTTCTCTCCTCTTCTCTTCTCTTCTCTCCTCTCCTCTCCTCCTCTCTTCCTCCTCTCTTCCTCCTCTCTTCCTCCTCTCCTCTTCCTCCTCTCCTCTTCCTCCTCTCCTCTTCCTCCTCTCCTCTTCCCCTCTCTTCTCTTCCCCTCTCTTCTCTTCCCCTCTCTTCTCTTCCCCTCTCTTCTCTTCCCCTCTCTTCTCTTCTCTTCCCCTCTCTTCTCTTCTCTTCTCTTCTCTTCCCCTCTCTTCTCTTCTCTTCCCCTCTCTTCTCTTCTCTTCCCCTCTCTTCTCTTCTCTTCCCTCTCTTCTCTTCTCTTCCCCTCTCTTCTCTTCTCTTCTCTTCTCTTCCCCTCTCTTCTCTTCTCTTCTCTTCCCCTCTCTTCCCCTCTCTTCTCTTCCCCTCTCTTCTCTTCTCTTCCCCTCTCTTCTCTTCTCTTCTCTTCTCTTCTCTTCCCTTCTCTTCCCCTCTCTTCTCTTCTCTTCCTTCTCTTCTCTTCCCCTCTCTTCTCTTCTCTTCTCTTCCCCTCTCTTCTCTTCCCCTCTCTTCCCCTCTCTTCTCTTCCCCTCTCTTCCCTTCTCTTCTCTTCCCTTCTCTTCTCTTCTCTTCCCCTCTCTTCTCTTCCCCTCTCCTCTCCTCTCTTCCCTCTCTTCCCCTCTCTTCTCTTCTCTTCTCTTCTCTTCTCTTCCCCTCTCTTCTCTTCTCTTCCCCTCTCTTCTCTTCTCTTCCCCTCTCTTCTCTTCTCTTCTCTTCCCCTCTCTTCTCTTCTCTTCTCTTCCCTCTCTTCTCTTCTCTTCCCCTCTCTTCTCTTCTCTTCCCCTCTCTTCTCTTCTCTTCTCTTCTCTTCTCTTCCCCTCCTCTTCTCTTCTCTTCTCTTCCCCTCTCTTCTCTTCTCTTCCCCTCTCTTCCCCTCTCTTCTCTTCTCTTCCCCTCTCTTCTCTTCTCTTCCCCTCTCTTCTCTTCTCTTCCCCTCTCTTCTCTTCTCTTCCCCTCTCTTCTCTTCTCTTCTCCTCTCTTCCCCTCTCTTCTCTTCCCCTCTCTTCTCTTCCCCTCTCTTCTCTTCCCCTCTCTTCTCTTCCCCTCTCTTCTCTTCTCCTCTCTTCTCTTCTCCTCTCTTCTCTTCCCCTCTCTTCTCTTCTCTTCCCCTCTCTTCTCTTCTCTTCCCCTCTCTTCTCTTCCCCTCTCTTCTCTTCTCTTCCCCTCTCTTCTCTTCTCTTCCCCTCTCTTCTCTTCTCTTTCCCCTCTCTTCTCCTCTCTTCCCCTCTCCTCTTCTCCACTCCTCACTTCTCCTCTCCTCTTCTCCACTCCTCACTTCTCCTCTCCTCTTCTCCACTCCTCACTTCTCCTCTCCTCTTCTCCACTCCTCACTTCTCCTCTCCTCTTCTCCACTCCTCACTTCTCCTCTCCTCTTACCTCTCCTCTTCTCCACTCCTCTTACCTCTCCTCTTCTCCACTCCTCACTTCTCCTCTCCTCTTACCTCTCCTCTTCTCCACTCCTCACTTCTCCTCTCCTCTTACCTCTCCTCACTTCTCTTCTTCTCACTTCTCCTCTCCTCTTACCTCTCCTCACTTCTCTTCTTCTCACTTCTCTTCTTCTCTCCTCTTCTCTCCTCTTTCCTCTCTTCTCACTTCAACTCTCTCCTCTTCTCTCCTCTTTCCTCTCTTCTCACTTCAACTCTCTCCTCTTCTCTCCTCTTTCCTCTCTTCTCACTTCAACTCTCTCCTCTTCTCTCCTCTTTCCTCTCTTCTCACTTCTCCTCATCTCCTCTTCTCTCCTCTTTCCTCTCTTCTCACTTCAACTCTCTCCTCTTCTCTACTCTTTCCTCTCTTCACTCTTCACTTCTCTTTGCTTCTACTCTCCACACCTCTCCTCTCTTCTCCTCCAGAACAGTAAGTGCCTATTTGAACCATATTTAATGATTTCTCACTCTGTGTTGCTGATTAAATGAATTAGCATAGTCTACTGTACGTTGACAACTGCCTAAAGCACCAGGAAGAGGAGCAGTAAGTGCCCATTGCCCAACAAACACAGGGTTAGAGGCTGACAATTAGCTTGATTCTTAGGGTAAATCAAAATATGGTAACTAATGGTTCATTTAAAAATAATTCTGTCCCAAACCAGGAGGCAGATAGCCTCAGTATTTACTAGGGATCCCTGTTAGTTCCTGCCCAGGCAGCAGCTACTCTTCTTCGGCTCCAAACACATTAAGGCACTTACATTACACATAAAACAAAAGATAAAACAGTACAGCATAAAACATTATTACACCACTACATATCTACAATGCAAAATGTATAATACCACCATATAACAATATTACAATGTAATGTGTGTGTAGAGTGCATGTGCTAGCGTTTGTTTGCGTATGCGTGTGTCTGTATCTGTGTGTCTCTTCACAGTGTAATGAAAACTCAGGGAGAAAAAGGTGTAGATTCACACGCAGAGCATGGCAGGTGTTTATTTAGCCTTCACAGAAGGCAGGAATCAGGGTCACAAACAGGCAATGTTCATACACAGGTAGACAAACAGGCAGGTGAATCAAAACTAGGACTGAAGGCTATTACTGGTTCTCACAAACGAGATAGGAAAAGGCTTGGTAATGTCAAATTAAACAATACCTCATAAAGGCCCAAACAGAATGATCTGAATTAAATAAGGAGCTGATGAGATAGGTGAGTGTCACGCCCTGGCCTTAGTATTCTGTGTTTTCTTTATTATGTTGGTTAGGCCATGGTGTGACTTGGGTGATTTATGTGTCTTGTTTTGTCTAGGGGTTTTTGTAGTCTATGGGGTTGTGTTCAGTTGAGTGTTCTAGGTAAGTCTATGGTTGCCTGGAGTGGTTCTCAATCAGAGGCAGGTGTTTATCGTTGTCTCTGATTGGGAACCATATTTAGGCAGCCATATTCTTTATGTATCTTGTGGGTTATTGTTCCTGTCTCTGTTTTGCACCAGTGAGGACTGTTTCGGTTTTGCCACATTTTCTTATTTTGTAGAGTGTTCACGTTTTCATCTTTCATTAAAGATGTTTATAAATAACCACGCTGCATTTTGGTCCTCCAATCCTTCCCAGGAGGAAAGCAGTGACAGTGAGTAACTAACGCAGGTGACATCAATGAACAAAAATGAAAGACGGGGCTACATTCAAGAGCACAACGAAACCGAACACAAGGTTGACTAAGAAAATAAATACAAAACTTAAAACAGAGCTCGCTGTTCCATAAGATGCATTTTTATCCGTTTAAAAAAAAAATCTGTTTCTTCTGCTTGCATCAGTTACCAGATGTGGAATAGAGTTCTATGTTGTCATGGCTCTTTGTAGTACTGTGCGCCTCCTATTGTCTGTTCTGGACTTGGGGATTGTGAAGAGACCTCTGGTGGCATGTCTTGTGGGGTATGCATGGGTGGCCAAGCTGTGTGGTAGCAGTTTAAACACACAGCTCGGTGCACAGCTGGGAATGTGATGAAAGAAATAAAAGCTGAAATAAATCACTCTCTACTATTATTCTGACATTTCACATTCTTAAAATAAAGTGATTATCCTAACTGACCTAAAACAGGGAATTTTTACTGGGATTAAATGTCAGGACTTAAATGTATTTGGCTAAGGTGTATGTAAATGCACTATTGTAAAGTGACTGTTCTACTGGATGTCATAAGGTGAATGCACCAATTTGTAAGTCGCTCTGGATAAGAGCGTCTGCTAAATGACTTAAATGTAAAATGTAATGTATGTAAAATGATTTAGCATGTCAAAACTTCTTACAAAAACTAGTATTGATGAAGTCCATCTCTCCTCCACTTTGAGCCATGAGACATTGACATGCATATCATTAATGTTAGCTCTCCATGTAGATTTAAGTGCCAGCCATGCTATCCTGTTCTGAGCCAATTGTAATTTTCCCTATTTGTGGCACCTGACCACACAACTGAAAAGTAGTCCAGGTGAGACAAAACTAGGGCCTGTAGGACCTGCCTTGTTGATAGTGTTAAGGCAGAACAGCGCTTTATTGTGGACAGATTTCTCCCCAATTTAGCTACTGTTGTATAAATATGTTTTGACCATGACAGTTTACAATCCAGGGTTACTTCAAGCAGTTTAGTCACCTCAACTTGCTCATTTTCCACATTATTCATTACGGTTTAGGTTTAGTTGAGGTTTAGGGTTAAGTGAAGGATTTGTCCCAAATACAATGCGTTTAGTTTTGGAAATATTTCAGGCTAACTTATTACTTGCCACCCATTCTGAAAATAACTGCAGCTCTTTGCAATCATTTCAGTCGCTGTAGTAGCTGACGTGTATAGTGTTGAGTGATCCACATACATAGACACTCTGGCTTTACTCAAAGCCAGTGGCATGTCGTTAGTAAATATGGAAAAAAGAAGGGGCCTCGACAGCTGCCCTGGGGAATTCCTGATTCTACCTGGATTATGTTGGAGAGGCTTCCATTAAACAACACCCTCTGTGTTCTGTTAGGTTACTCTTTATCCACAATATAGCAGGGAGTGTAAAGCCACAACACATACGTTTTTCCAGCAGAGACTATGATCAATACTGTCAAAAGGCGCACTTAAGTTTAACAAAACAGACCCCACAATCTTTATCAATTTCTCTCAGCCAATTATCAGTCATTTGTGAAAGTGCTTGTTGAATGTCCTTCCCTATAAGCATGCTGAAAGTCTGTCAATTTGTTTACTGTAAAATAGCATTGTATCTATAAACAATTTTTTCCCAACCGTTTACTAAGGGTTGGTAACAGACTGATTGGTCAGCTATTTTAGCCAGTAAAGGGGGTTTTACTATTCGTAGGTACCGGAATGACTTCTGCTTCCCTCCAGGCTTGAGGGCACACACTTTCTAGTAGGTGTAAATTGAAGATATGGCAAATAGTGGCAATATCGTCCGCTATTATCCTCAGTCATTTTCCATCCAAGTTGTCAGTGCCAGTCTGTTTGTGCCATCATGCCAACTCCTTGTCCCTCATTGTCATGCCAATGTTTGGTTTGACAATGACGGCAGTGGAGTTGGCAAGAGTACAAACAGATCTGTGGCACAGCTGTTTACCATTTAAAGACAAAATGCCCTGGTCTCAGCAATTACTGTAGAACCAAATCACAATCAGTGAGTAACTCTTAAACTGTTTAGTAAGTAGACTAAAATTAGACTAAATACCCAGAAGGGACCGGGACCAGAACAAAAACTAACTGTCCCAAAAACATTCTTGTCCCACAGGCAATGTTTTCTGTGACAAGATGTGACGCATTGTTTGCTGTGACAAGATGTGATGCACTTATTGTTGAACCAGACCAGTTCAGACCTCTCTTGTGGGGGAGGGAGGGAGGGAGGGAGGGCAGGCGGGCAGGCAGGGGGGGCTGTAGGAACAGTTCTGTCTAGGGTGTTCTCTTCTAGTTTCCTCATCTTCCTGAACGCCCCCTTCTCTTCCCCGTTCCCACCCCATTTATGTCCAAATCAGGTCAAGTTACCTGACACACACAAACCCTGCCCCTTGTGCACACAGACTTCAGTAAACAGAATGGTTAACTTGGAGCACTGACTCACTGAACTTCATCATCTCAAGTGTCTGGAAGAGATTATACTGACAACTCAATATAACACTGGTGTTCTCAGATTGAGGATTAGCTCTCTATATAGTGACGGTCGTGAGTTCAGGGTGTCCCACACAGCAGGCCTGCAGGGAACACACTGCTTCCTGTTTGTCACATTCATATGCCCCATGCACCTGCAGCAAGGCACATGGCCGTGGCTGAAAACACTTTCTTTCTACCAGGCAGAGAGAGAAAACAAAGCAGCACATGTTGTGAAACAGTAGCATGGTGTAAATACACTCCTTGCCACTGGAGTAAATATAGTTCAACTAAACCCCATTGTACAACGCTTACAGACTGGTCCTGGTTTAATAAAAGAATGCAATGATAATTTGTTGTGGATGGATATAAAGTACTAGGTATTTTCCACTAAAACTATAGTCTTGAGTAGCTGGCCAATGGATGCCAAGATCACTAAAACTAGGAGAGCCACATCTGTAGACTGCAGCAGCTACAAGCATAGTTTACAGTAAACTGCAATAAATCCTTGTATAGCTTACAGTAAATCACCTTCACAGACGTGAATGTAGACCCAATAGACCATTCCTATTGGGCCATCTCCAAATATACACATGGCTTCTCAGTTCTAAGCCAATTAAACACAGCTATCTTCTTGAGTTTCTTTCACAATATTCTCCAACGAATATGTCTGCATGTGACATGGAAGTAATGGTGCATGATCTCCGGGAAACAGGGGCTCTCCTCCACTGACACTTTCCATTTACCAGACGTCCTCATTGAAAACAGACAGGAGGGGGAAACAGAGGGTGGAGGAGGTGGGCATAGTGTGTGGGGGCGTATAAAACAACCAGATTCTGCCAAAAGAGTGTATAACTTCTGGCTAGTAACTCGGTCCCTCGTCACTCTGACACACAAAGAGCTCTGTAATCATCCATAGTGCTGTGTGTGTGTGGTGTGTGTGTATATATATATATATATATCTCATTATTATTATTATTATTATTGTCTAAAGGGAAGCTGGTTTGATGTTGATTTGTTTTCCCGTGTGCCAAATATGGCAGATATTGTTGTTGTGGGGGGGAGGCCGGGGGAAGGTGCTCCTTTTGGAAGTGGGCTGTTCAATTGACAGCTCCATGGAGCAGGCCTTTGCCAAGAAGCTGCTTAAATACCAGCCCCTCGTGGCACGCTGGGATGCCTCGGGTGTAGGTGCAAGCTGGTGGCGCTGATATTTAGCAGTCTCGGCCAGGTACACAGGCTTGCAGGGCGTGGCCTCCAGTATGCGGGCCTGACAAAAAACTAGGGCAAAGCAATTGTCTAGGTACTGCTCTGTTTCTGCTGTCGTGGGCAGCCTAGCTGTGTGGAGGAGAAGGTACTGCTCTGTTTCAGCTGTCGTGGGCAGACTAGCTGTGTGGAGGAGGAGGTACTGCTCTGTTTCAGCTGTCGTGGGCAGCCTAGCTGTGTGGAGGAGAAGGTACTGCTCTGTTTCAGCTGTCGTGGGCAGCCTAGCTGTGTGGAGGAGGAGGTACTGCTCTGTTTCAGCTGTCGTGGGCAGCCTAGCTGTGTGGAGGAGAAGGTACTGCTCTGTTTCAGCTGTCGTGGGCAGCCTAGCTGTTTGGACAAGGAGATTCTTTCTGTACCCTTGAGTGCCACGCATACAGGGACCTTTGAAATGTTTGGATCCTTTTCATGTGTGTGTGTGTGTGTGTGTGTGTGTGTGTGTGTGTGTGTGTGTGTGTGTGTGTGTGTGTGTGTGTGTGTGTGTGTGTGTCATTCATACCAGTGTTGCATGCAGAGTGAATGTGTCAGTTGACACCCATTAGGCCTTCCGTCAGACAGTGGCTGGGGACAGAATACTTTGCAGGGTCGTTAAGTCTAACAGAGAAAGCTCTCCATGTTGGACCTAGTCGGGTAAAATGGGAGAGATTGGCTGCTGACTCACAGGCCACTGGGGAACTATAGGACTTGCTGAAAGATTTCTGAGTCAGATAGGCACCCCTCCCTCATATCCACCAGTCTCCCCCTCTCTACCCCAGCCAGTCTATCCTCTGATCTCACAGTGGTCCGTCTGTAATACCACTTACACAATAACACAGCCATGCTACGCTGATGTTTGGTGACCTTGTGTTTTCTACAGTTTTTTTTACAACAAACAAAAACATACATAAACAAAAACAATACACAACATCACATCAATGGAGGACCATCCTTAGTGAATTTCATTTAAAAAAAATTGTACAACATTTAAAAAGTTATCCTTTTTAGATTAAACTTAACTAAATATAATCACGTCACCAAATAATTGAACACACTATTTTGCAAAGGTCTACAGTAGCCACAACAGCACTCTGTGGGGTAGCACCATGGTGTAGCCAGAGGACAGCTAGCTTCCATCCTCCTCTGGGTACATTGACTTCAATACAAAACTTAGGAGGCTCATGGTTCTCACCTCCTTCCATAGACTTACACAGTAATTATGACAACTTCCGGAGGACATCCTCCAACCTATCAGAGCTTGCAGCATGAACTGACATGTTGTCCACCCAATCAATGGATCAGAGAAGTAATATAGTACTGAAAGCATAAGCTACAGCTAGCTAGCACTGTAGTGTATAAAATGCGGTGAGTAGATGGCTCAAAGAGGGAGGACAATAATTAATTTCTTCCAAAATGAAGGAGAAGCAAGAGAAAAAAAATGATAATCATTTTTTTCAGTTTCACTTAATTATCCAGCAAATGCAGCTAGCTAGTTTAGCCTACTGAAACACCCTGCTCAAACAGAGAGATGCTATGTTACCTGGCTGGCTATGACTTTCCAACACAACACTGAAACTCTTCCAAGTCAATGTAAACTTTTGAATTTGCTCATTTATTGCCACTGGGGCCCACCGGTGTAACTGCTTACTGGCTATACACTGTAATGTTACTGCAGGATTGTAGAGGGTTTACTAATGCATTAGTTCTATTAGCTATGCTGACTATGACGTTACTTTAGCTAATATGGTGACAACGATGTAGGCTGTGTGTAGCGGTTAGTGGTTATGATATGAAGGTTTTCTCACCTGGTCACAAACAGCTGATGTGTTGTGCATTGAAGTCCACAAGTGAAGGGAAGAGGTGAGAAGAGTGCATGGATGCGAGAAGGAATACAACATGGCTGTGTGTTTACGCGTGATCAGGGGTGTATTCATTCCGCCGATTCTGCTTAAACTTTTCTTAAACGGAAGCAAACAGAACAAAACGAGGATAAACATACTTGAATAGAAACTCTCGTTTGCAACTGTTGGACAAATTATTACGTCCTATATCAGCTAGATGCAGACAAGAGTGTGCAAGGCGGTATTGAATGTGTCACTGTCTGTCCATGTGTCACTGTTTGTCACCTCATTTGTCTCTCGACCTGTGTGCACCTACGTTGTAAACTTTCATTCATAAGCTAGGTTGTAGAAAATTCTAGTTTCATGCAGTAGCCTAAACCTATCGCTGTTACATTGAACTGGGTGAATGGAATATGAATGATAGTCATCCACTATGCTGTAATAGAAATAAGACCATGCTAATTAAACAAATCTTCCTCCCTCATTTTAAATGGCACTGATCGCCACTGCAACACATATACATAAATACATTTCCACAAACATTAATGACATCACACTTGCTCAGACTTACATGTTCCCACCGCGTCCACATCCAACTCTGTTTCTAATACTTGTAAGACTCTGCCTCATATGACTTCACATTGTATTATGTTGTTTCTGTCTGTTGACAGATACTTTTCAATATTTAAATAATAAAGCATTTTATTCTTCCATTCTCTTAATGTTGGAGAATCATGTGTTTTCTTCCCTGTGCATTATTATTGTTATTAGGGCACATGGTTATTAACGCAATATTGTAAGTGATAATGAACAATGCAATGAGAGTTTGTGTTATGTTGGTACTATGAAGTCAGACTAATAGAGGTACAATACCATAAATGATGTGTTTCTTACTGTTAACAAAACTTTATAGAGACATTTGAGAGAGAGAGAGAGAGAGAGAGAGAGAGAGAGATTTTTTTCACCTTTATTTAACCAGGTAGGCTAGTTGAGAACAACAGCAACTGCAACCTGGCCAAGATAAAGCATAGCAGTGTGAACAGACAACAGTTACACATGGAGTAAACAATTAACAAGTCAATAACACAGTAGAAAAAAAGGGGAGTCTATATACAATGTGTGCAAAAGGCATGAGGAGGTAGGCGAATAATTACAATTTTGCAGATTAGCACTGGAGTGATAAATGATCAGATGGTCATGTACAGGTAGAGATATTGGTGTGCAAAAGAGCAGAAAAGTAAATAAATAAAAACAGTATGGGGATGAGGTAGGTGAAAATGAGTGGGCTATTTACCAATAGACTATGTACAGCTGCAGCGATCGGTTAGCTGCTCAGATAGCTGATGTTTGAAGTTGGTGAGGGAGATAAGTCTCCAACTTCAGCGATTTTTGCAATTTGTTCCAGTCACAGGCAGCAGAGAAGCGTCTGCTAAATGGCATATA
Source organism: Oncorhynchus keta (assembly GCF_023373465.1). Classification (NCBI taxonomy): domain Eukaryota; kingdom Metazoa; phylum Chordata; class Actinopteri; order Salmoniformes; family Salmonidae; genus Oncorhynchus; species Oncorhynchus keta. The sequence continues at coordinate 43,291,492 of NC_068432.1, forward strand.
TTATATTATTATATTACTGGAACGAAAGGCGGCCAAATGAGGGGTTGGCTTTAGGGATGATCATTGAGATACACCTGCTGGAGCGCGTGCTACGGATGGGTGTTGCCATCGTGACCAGTGAACTGAGATAAGGCGGAGCTTTACCTAGCATGGACTTGTAGATGACCTGGAGCCAGTGGGTCTGGCGACGAATATGTAGCGAGGGCCAGCCGACTAGAGCATACAAGTCGCAGTGGTGGGTGGTATAAGGTGCTTTAGTGACAAAACGGATGGCACTGTGATAAACTGCATCCAGTTTGCTGAGTAGAGTGTTGGAAGCCATTTTGTAGATGACATCGCCGAAGTCGAGGATCGGTATGATAGTCAGTTTTACTGGGGTAAGCTTGGCGGCGTGAGTGAAGGAGGCTTTGTTGCTGAATAGAAAGCCGACTCTTGATTTGATTTTCGATTGGAGATGTTTGATATGAGTCTGGAAGGAGAGTTTGCAGTCTAGCCAGACACCTAGGTACTTATAGATGTCCACATATTCAAGGTCGGAACCATCCAGGGTGGTGATGCTTGTCGGGCATGCGGGTGCAGGCAGCGATCGGTTGAAAAGCATGCATTTGGTTTTACTAGCATTTAAGAGCAGTTGGTGCACACGGAAGGAGTGTTGTATGGCATTGAAGCTTGTTTGGAGGTTAAATAGCACAGTGTCCAATGACGGGCCGAAAGTATATAGAATGGTGTCGTCTGCGTAGAGGTGGATCAGGGAATCGCCCGCAGCAAGAGCAACATCATTGATATATACAGAGAAAAGAGTCGGCCCGAGAATTGAACCCTGTGGCACCCCCATAGAGACTGCCAGAGGACGGGACAGCATGCCCTCCGATTTGACACACTGAACTCTGTCTGCAAAGTAATTGGTGAACCAGGCAAGGCAGTCATCCGAAAAACCGAGGCTACTGAGTCTGCCGATAAGAATATGGTGATTGACAGAGTCGAAGGCCTTGGCAAGGTCGATGAAGACGGCTGCACAGTACTGTCTTTTATCGATGGCGGTTATGATATCGTTTAGTACCTTGAGTGTGGCTGAGGTGCACCCGTGACCGGCTCGGAAACCAGATTGCACAGCGGAGAAGGTACGGTGGGATTCGAGATGGTCAGTGACCTGTTTGTTGACTTGGCTTTCGAAGACCTTAGATAGGCAGGGCAGGATGGATATAGGTCTGTAACAGTTTGGGTCCAGGGTGTCTCCCCCTTTGAAGAGGGGATGACTGCGGCAGCTTTCAATCCTTGGGGATCTCAGACGATATGAAAGAGAGGTTGAACAGGCTGGTAATAGGGGTTGCGACAATGGCGGCGGATAGTTTCAGAAATAGAGGGTCCAGATTGTCAAGCCCAGCTGATTTGTACGGGTCCAGGTTTTGCAGCTTGTTGTGGCTTCCTTTCGTCTTTACCATAGCCACTGCCCAAGCCTGAAGCGGGGTTGTTTGGTACGCATACAGTCCACACTCAAGGTTTCCAAACGGCCAAACATTCCATGACATCCAGGGATATGGTGCAACAAAAATGTTTATTCTTCTTATATCTAACAAATAAATGATTCTCCAATCAACTTAAAGCACAAAATACTTGATATGGAAAATACATATTATGACATGTCTGTATGTCTGTATGTCTGTATGTATGGTCAAAAACTATACCGCTCCCGCATCTAGCAAGGACTCCCTCTCCCGAAGGCCCAACTTCCTGCCTTTATCCTAACACACTTACCACAATACAATGAACAGGCAAGAGGGGGGGCCAAATGGCTGAGTTACACTAACAACAAATTAATATATCTCAATCAGGTAAATATAAATCATAAAGGTACGTACCTAATATTTAATCATTTACATTAATATTTAATATATTTACACAAATATACATGGAGCTCCATATGTTCGGTCTTTTATACAAATATGTCCAAATCGGCTCTAACATACCGGCCCCTAATTGTTGACTGCACTGAATGCACAACAATTACTTTAAATTCAAACGTAGAGCCAATACACAAAACATTCTATACCAGAGCACTATTACAGTTCGTAGCTATATACAAATATACAAGGTACCATATAGGAAAATAGTCCATAGATCTCAGTCTGAGTTGAAGTGTAAAGGTGTTCAACTTCGAAAAATGTCAAGAGTTTGACGTCCAAAAATGTATGACATCAAAGAATGTAAGAGTACGACATCAACGAATCAGAGGTGCACGTGATTCTAAGATGGAGCACTGTGTGTGTGTGTGTGTGTGTGTGTGTCACTCCGTCGCCTCAAGGAGCAGACAGAGTTTATTGATAGGTCTCTGTAAGATATTGGTCTTAGTCTTAACCATGACGCTCCGGACAAGACCTTTGGCCCCTGGCAAAGCCTCCACCACACGCCCCATTAGCCAAGAGTTCCTTGGGGCGGTGTCATCGACGATGACCACGAGGTCACCAGGACTGAAGTTTCTCTTAGTTTGTTTTGTTCCACTTGTTCCGCTCCTGCATAAGTGGAAGATACTCCCTGATCCATCTCTTCCAGAAGAGGTCAGTGATATATTGTACTTGCTTCCATCTCCTTCGTGAGTATAGGTCGCTTCTCTGGAATAGTCCTGGTGGCAGGACTGGCTTAGCTTTCAGATGAAGCAGATGGTTCGAGTCAGGGGTTCTAGATCATTAGGGTCATTTGTTACAGTAGTGATTGGTCTGTCATTCATAATCGCCTCAACTTCACACAAGGCTGTCTGCAAAGCCTCATCATCCAGTACTTGCTCTTTAAGGATTGAATAGAGGATCTTTTTCACCAGTTGGATCAACCTCTCCCATACCCCCCCCATGGTGGGCTCCAGATGGAGGGTTGAATGACCATGTCACTCCTTCCTTCAGTAATTCTTTTTGAATCTTGTTGTGATCCAGCTCTTTCATAGCTTCTCCTAGCTCTCTGTGTGTTCCAACAAAGTTGGTGCCATTGTCTGTTCTGATACTTGTTACTGGGCCCCTTCGACAGATGAACCTGCGCAGGGCATTGATGCAGGAATCAGTATCCAGATAACTAGCAACTTCTAGATGGACAGCTCGACTCACAAGGCAAGTAAAGATCACACCATAACGCTTCACATGAACGCGGCCTCGCTTCACCTCTATAGGGCCGAAGTAATCTATGCCCACATGGGTGAAAGGCGGCAAATCAGGTGACACCCGATCTTGTGGAAGGTCGGCCATCTTCTGTTCTCCAGCTCTAGCTTGCATCCGCCTGCAAAAGACACAGCTCTTAAGGATCTTCCTTGCTAAAGAGTTGGCACAGGGTATCCAATATCGCTGGCGAAGTCTAGAAAGCATGTGACCTCTCCCAGAGTGGCCAACCTGCTCATGGATGTGGAGTAAGATCAGTCTAGAGATGTAGGAGTCTTTGGGCAGGATCATAGGATTCTTTAGTTCCGTAGGCATAGCAGCTTTGCTTAACCTTCCTCCTACTCTCAGAATGCCATTGTCAACAATTGGATCAAGCTTACAGATTGAGCCACTTCTCTTGGCACATTGTTTTCCTTTCACAACTAGTGCAATTTCTTGTTTAAAGTGCTGCCGTTGTTCAAATCGAATGATGACCTTTTCTGCTTCATCTAGGTCATCCACAGACAGACTTTCTTTTCCAAACGTCAGTTTGAACTTGTCAATTTGTTCCTTCAGTGAGTTTGTCAGACTCTGATCTGATCTTGGATCAGTTTGAGAGATAATTTTCCTTTTCTGGCTTAACTGTAGAAGACGTTTCTTCAGTTTCAGCATCCAGGCAACTGCTTTCTTCAAGCTGTTCCATGTTGAATAGTACTCGATCAGTTTGCTGGTTGGACTCTTTTCTTCCACACTTGTATGGTTTACGATTAAGTCTTTTCTCACCTCTGGATCATCCGGAGGGATGGAGCCAAGCTCCTCGGGGACTTTCGGCCATTGAGTTTCTGGTTTCTCCAGGAATTCTGGTCCTTTATGCCATCTCTTTGAGTTCAGGAACATTTCAACGTATAATCCTCTTGAGGCATCATCGGCTGGGTTGTGTTTTGAGTTCAAATACCTCCACTGTTTTGCTTTCGATAGGTCACGGATCCTAGCAACCCTATTAGCCACAAAGGTATGGAATCTCTTGGTATCATTGCGGATGTATTTTAGCACAGACTGGCTGTCCGTCCAAAAAGTTGACTCCTCAAGTTCAATCTGGAGCTCCAACTTTAACATCCTGTCCACTCGCACTGCCAATGTTGCTGCAGCAAGTTCCAGTCTGGGGATTGTCATCTGCTTGAGTGGAGTCACCCTTGATTTCCCCAGTATGAATGCAATGTGAACCTTTTCCATACCGTTTGTGAACCTAAGGTAACTTGCCGTGCCATAACCTTGTTCACTTGCATCACCGAAGTGATGCAGCTGTGCCGTCTTGACTTGACCAAAGTTCTCAGGCATCATACACCTGTCTATCTGGAATCTGGAGAGCTGGTCCAGCTCTGAGAGCCATCTCTGCCATGAAATAGAGTGTTCTTCAGGGATGACTTCGTCCCATCCACACTTTAGCTTGCAGAGCACTTGAAGAATTTGCTTTGCCTTTAATACAAATGGGGCGAGGAAACCTAATGGATCATAAATAGAGCTGACAGTTGAGAGAATACCTCTTCTTGTAAGGGGTCTGTTCTTGACAGTGACTCGGAAGGTAAATGCATCACTTTCAATGTTCCATCGGATTCCAAGTGCTCTTTCAACAGGCAGCTTTTCTCTGTCCAGGTCCAGTTCTTTTATCTGCTTGGCTTTGTGTTCATCGGGGATAGAAGCCAGCACAGTGCGGCTGTTGCTGACCCACTTGGTCAATTTGAACCCACCCTGAAAGCACACATCCCTGAGGTTTTTCGTGAGAGCTATGGCTTGTACTTCTGTGGCCACTGACTTGAGGCAGTCATCAACATAGAAGTTGGACTTGACTGTTTGAATTACCGCTTCATCGTACCTCTCACAGTTGTCTTCTGCCATGGTACAATTGCTAAGAGGACCGTTCATCACCCATCCAAAGAGGGTTTTCACTGCATACGGTCCGTTGCCTTGGCTATTTATGATTTTCCAGGGTTCCATTGCCTTTGGAGCATTTACGCCAATCAGGAGTTCGACGTCGGCGTCAATTTCCTTCAACTGAACTTCTTTCAGGTATGGCCACCTTTTGAGATCTTTCTGAGTGGGAATGTTCTCTCTTGTCACTGGGATCTTATTTTGGGTGTAGACCTTTGGTAATGCAAGAAATGTGTCACCTTCCACATTGCCAATCTCTAATCCAAATATCTCAAAGCTCTTGGTAGGACTCTCCTGCCCCATTGTGCGTAGCAGAATTTCAGTCTCACTGCCTTTAGCTTGCAACTGCCTCATGAGTCTCTCCGTACAAAATGTTGCTGAGCTACCAGAATCGAGAAATGCATAGGTTAACGTAGACTTGCTTCCATTTGCCATCTTTACTTGAACTGGCACAATCGCAAGTGCACAATCTGTACCGGCCCCGGTATCTTCACCAGCTTCCAGTGAAACAAGAGCACTGCTGACAGTCTCCTCCCGCTTTACTGCTACACCCCTCGTATCTGCCTTCAGAGATCTAAATCTCTCTCTTCCTTCAATGTGCAGGATAGTGGGGTGCTTTCTTTGACATTTCTGACAGGTCATCCTTCTTTTACATTCTTTGCTTAAGTGTCCTCTCATCAAACAGCCAAAACAAAGGCCTTTTGATCTCAGAAACTCAACCTTGGCTTCGTGTGGCTGTGCCTTCACCTGTTGGCAGTCGACCAGGAAATGCTCACCAGTGCAAAATACACATGAGATACTGGGAGCATCAGAAGGGTAGGTGCCTGGTTTCTTGATTTTGAATGTTTGTTCTTTTAGAGGTTTTTCCGAGTTACAATCTGCCAGTACATCTACTGCAGTGGCAAAGCTGCTTCCCCTACTCTTGGACTTGAACTGCTGTTTAAAGTCAGCTTCTGTTTTGGCTTTAAAAAACCTTTTGTTGGTCAGGGGATCTTGGATATCTCCGTACAACGGATCCTGCAGTATTTTTGCCTGTTTTTCCATGAACGTCACAAGGTCACTGAACTGGGCCCTCAGGTGGCTTCTCTCTAAAATATCACATGCCGTAGACCTCCATTTTTCCCTTAGTTTGTAGGGAAGTTTTGACATGATCAACTTTATGTTGGAGGGAAGATTAAGCTCTTCCATGTTCTGTAGGTCTTGCATAGCGTTACAGCATCCTCTAAGATAGAGTGCATAGCCACCCAGTCCCTTTCCATCATCCGGTTTGATGTTTATCCAGTTCCAAGCTTTTTCCATGTAAGCAGTGGTGACTTTGATTTCATTGCCAAAGTGTTCCTTTAACAACCTCTTAGCCTCTGCATAGCCTCTTCTGGCTTCCATATGCAGACAACTACGGACTAGATCCTTGGGCTGACCAGAGGTGTACTGTTCCAGGTAATAGAGCCTATCCTGGTGGCTGCTTGTCTTATCTTCTATTCCATGCTCAAATGCACGCATAAATGGCCTAAAGTTTAGAGGATCACCGTCAAACATAGGTATCTCCCGAACAGGGAGTGTGGCCTGTTTGTGCTGTAGTACAAGGAGGTCAGCAATTTCATTCTGCCTTTGCATGACAGTAGTGAGGTTATCATGGCTGGTATTATGGCTGATACCCGCAGTGTTGATTCTGTGTTGATTGCTAGACCTTGATGTTGGCTGCTGAAGGGTGTGGTTTATGACTGTTTTCTGAATAGGTTTTGATGGCTTTGTGGTCGGTTGTTGTAAAACTCTTTGTAGTGGGGTCTTTGGAACTGCACCTAATGCAGCAAATGCAACAGGTGATGGTTCAGGTTCCTTATAGACCTCGGGTTCCTGGTTCTCAAAATAAGAGTTCATTCCATCTTCTTGGCTTAGAAAATGGGCTGCCACAGAATGGGATTGAGAAGTTGACTCAACACTCTCCAGAACCTTCAGTTTGGCATTATATGCTGCTATGTCCGTTTCCAGTGCCATTTTTTCCATCCTAACATTCAGTTGAGCTTTCTGTTGTTCCAGTTGAGCTTTCTCCAGTTCCAATGCATGCTTGTCCTGTAATGATGCTTGGCGAGCTAGTAGAGCTGCTCTTTCTGCCTCAGCTTTTAGGCGTGCAGAGGACACTGAGGAAGCAGTTTTAGAGGACTTCGTTTTACTTGATGTTTTTGACACATTGGAAATGCTGTCGTGTGGTTCAATGAGCGTTTGTGGCTCGATTTCAGCTTTTTTCCATATTTCCACCTCTTTCAGGAAATGTTCATAAGTTCTCATTCTTGGTTGATAATAGTTAATGCTCTCCTGTTCGTGTTCCTCCTCTGTGACCAGCTCTAGCACAGAATTATGAGCATTCTTAAAGTCATTGAGAACAGCATGGAATGCTTCGAGACTCTCATCCACAGTTTCAATGTTTCCTCCATCAACAAGAAGGGCTTTTATTTCATTCATTTTGCGTGTACATACTCCAAGTTTGCCTCTCCGAGCTGCATAGAGTGAATTTAGATGCTCCTCTGCTCTCTCCAGTGGAGTCTTATTTGGGGTTTCATCCTCCATCATTCACTTTTAGTTCACTCAATTTACAATGATACAGTTGTTGGTTTTTGATTGTTAAACGTAATGCCCCTTTTGACCTCCTTTAATGCTTTAAAACACAGTCCTCCATTTCAGCATATTGACCCATTTGAATTGAACATGTGCAAGTTCGGCATTTTAGATGCGTTTTAAACATTTCATCCCATTATAAGTTGTCCCTTTAATGAAGTTTAAACACGCAATATCTTTAGATCCTTAGATTGCATTCGTTGCGTTGATGCATTGCATTTCCACGTTAGGCCAAATATTAGACATAAGATTAGGCTACATTGTGCGTAGAATCTCAGTGTTTCCCAAACTTAAACTTCTTAATTGTTTTCACAACGCTGTGTTTTGAATTCCATTCCCAAGTTTATCAAACATTCCAATTAAAAGCACATTTGCGCTTCCATAATATGCATGATCAAATGATCGCATTGAACAGGGCAGCTCATTCATTCGCAGTGGTTACTCACGGCTGGCGAATTCTAGGAGTTCAAATCCTTCCAAGCGAGCTGTCCTTACGATCCGAATGCAATTACAAATAGAACAATATCCAGCGTGTGTCCGAACCGGAGATTTCCTTCCGATAGTAATCCTTCACGGAGTTTTTTGACTTGATTGTTGTGGCTTCCTTTCGTCTTTACCATAGCCACTGCCCAAGCCTGAAGCGGGGTTGTTTGGTACGCATACAGTCCACACTCAAGGTTTCCAAACGGCCAAACATTCCATGACATCCAGGGATATGGTGCAACAAAAATGTTTATTCTTCTTATATCTAACAAATAAATGATTCTCCAATCAACTTAAAGCACAAAATACTTGATATGGAAAATACATATTATGACATGTCTGTATGTCTGTATGTCTGTATGGTCAAAAAACTATACCGCTCCCGCATCTAGCAAGGACTCCCTCTCCCGAAGGCCCAACTTCCTGCCTTTATCCTAACACACTTACCACAATACAATGAACAGGCAAGAGGGGGGGCCAAATGGCTGAGTTACACTAACAACAAATTAATATATCTCAATCAGGTAAATATAAATCATAAAGGTACGTACCTAATATTTAATCATTTACATTAATATTTAATATATTTACACAAATATACATGGAGCTCCATATGTTCGGTCTTTTATACAAATATGTCCAAATCGGCTCTAACACAGCTCTTTCAGAACATCTGCTATCTGGATTTGGGTAAAGGAGAACCTGGGGAGGCTTGGGCGAGGAGCTGTTGGCCGAGGTTGGAGTAGCCAGGCGGAAGGCATGGCCAGCCGTTGAGAAATGCTTATTGAAGTTTTCGATAATCATGGATTTTTATCGGTGGTGACCGTGTTACGTAGCCTCAGTGCAGTGGGCAGCTGGGAGGAGGTGCTCTTGTTCTCCATGGACTTCACAGTGTCCCAGAACTTTTGGAGTTGGAGCTACAGGATGCAAACTTCTGCCTGAAGAAGCTGGCCTTAGCTTTCCTGACTGACTGCGTGTATTGGTTCCTGACTTCCCTGAACAGTTGCATATCGCGGGGACTATTCGATGCTATTGCAGTCCGCCACAGGATGTTTTTGTGCTGGTCGAGGGCAGTCAGGTCTGGAGTGAACCAAGGGCTGTATCTGTTCTTAGTTCTGCATTTTTTGAACGGAGCATGCTTATCTAAAATGGTGAGGAAGTTACTTTTAAAGAATGACCAGGCATCCTCAACTGACAGGATGAGGTCAATGTCCTTCCAGGATACCCGGGCCAAGTCGATTAGAAAGGCCTGCTCACAGAAGTGTTTTAGGGAGCGTTTGACAGTGATGAGGGTTGGTCGTTTGACTGCGGCTCCGTAGCGGATACAGGCAATGAGGCAGTGATCGCTGAGATCCTGGTTGAAGACAGCGGAGGTGTATTTGGAGGGCCAGTTGGTCAGGATGACGTCTATGAGGGTGCCCTTGTTTACAGAGTTAGGGTTGTACCTGGTGGGTTCCTTGATGATTTGTGTGAGATTGAGGGCATCTAGCTTAGATTGTAGGACTGCCGCGGTGTTAAGCATATCCCAGTTTAGGTCACCTAACAGAACAAACTCTGAAGCTAGATGGGGGGGCGATCAATTCACAAATGGTGTCAAATCAAATCAAATCAAAATGTATTTGTCACATACACATGGTTAGCAGATGTTAATGCGAGTGTAGCGAAATGCTTGTGCTTCTAGTTCCGACAATGCAGTAATAACCAAAAAGTAATCTAACTAACAATTCCAAAACTACTGTCTTATGCACAGTGTAAGGGGATAAAGAATATGTACATAAGGATATATGCATGAGTGATGGTACAGGGCAGCATACAGTAGATGGTATCGAGTACAGTATATACATATGAGATGAGTATGTAGGCAAAGTAAACAAAGTGGCATAGTTAAAGTGGCTAGTGATACATGTAAGGATGCAGTCAATGATATAGAGTACAGTATATACGTATGCATATGAGATGAAAAATGTAGGGTAAGTAACATTATATAAGGTAGCATTGTTTAAAGTGGCTAGTGATATATTTACATCATTTCCCATCAATTCCCATTATTAAAGTGGCTGGAGTTGGGTCAGTGTCAATGTCAGTGTGTTGGCAGCAGCCACTCAATGTTAGTGGTGGCTGTTTAACAGTCTGATGGCCTTGGGATAGAAGCTGTTTTTCAGTCTCTCGGTCCCAGCTTTGATGCACCTGTACTGACCTCGCCTTCTGGATGATAGCGGGGTGAACAGGCAGTGGCTCGGGTGGTTGATGTCCTTGATGATCTTTATGGCCTTCCTGTAACATCGGGTGGTGTAGGTGTCCTGGAGGGCAGGTAGTTTGCCCCCGGTGATGCGTTGTGCAGACCTCACTACCCTCTGGAGAGCCTTACGGTTGAGGGCGGAGCAGTTGCCGTACCAGGCGGTGACACAGCCCGCCAGGATGCTCTCGATTGTGCATCTGTAGAAGTTTGTGAGTGCTTTTGGTGACAAGCCGAATTTCTTCAGCCTCCTGAGGTTGAAGAGGCGCTGCTGCGCCTTCTTCACGACGCTGTCTGTGTGAGTGGACCAATTCAGTTTGTCTGTGATGTGTATGCTGAGGAACTTAAAACTTGCTACCCTCTCCACTACTGTTCCATCGATGTGGATAGGGGGGTGTTCCCTCTGCTGTTTCCTGAAGTCCACAATCATCTCCTTAGTTTTGTTGACGTTGAGTGTGAGGTTATTTTCCTGACACCACACTCCGAGGGCCCTCACCTCCTCCCTGTAGGCCGTCTCGTCGTTGTTGGTAATCAAGCCTACCACTGTTGTGTCGTCCGCAAACTTGATGATTGAGTTGGAGGCGTGCGTGGCCACGCAGTCGTGGGTGAACAGGGAGTACAGGAGAGGGCTCAGAACGCACCCTTGTGGGGCCCCCGTGTTGAGGATCAGCGGGGAGGAGATGTTGTTGCCTACCCTCACCACCTGGGGGCGGCCCGTCAGGAAGTCCAGTACCCAGTTGCACAGGGCGGGGTCGAGATCTTTAACCCACGTTCTAATGAACTCGCACACCGAATCAGCGTATTCGTCAATATTGTTATCTGACGCAATACGAAACATGTCCCAGTCCACGTGATGGAAGCAGTCTTGGAGTGTGGAGTCAGCTTGGTCGGACCAGCGTTGGACAGACCTCAGCGTGGGAGCCTCTTGTTTAAGTTTCTGTCTGTAGGCAGGGATCAACAAAATGGAGTCGTGGTCAGCTTTTCCGAAAGGGGGGCGGGGCAGGGCCTTATATGCGTCGCGGAAGTTAGAGTAACAATGATCCAAGGTTTTACCACCCCTGGTTGCGCAATCGATATGCTGATAAAATTTAGGGACTCTTGTTTTCAGATTAGCTTTGTTAAAATCCCCAGCTACAATGAATGCAGCCTCCGGATAAATGGTTTCCAGTTTGCAAAGAGTTAAATAAAGTTTGTTCAGAGCCATCGATGTGTCTGCTTGGGGGGGATATATACGGCTGTGATTATAATCGAAGAGAATTCTCTTGGTAGATAATGCGGTCTACATTTGATTGTGAGGAATTCTAAATCAGGTGAACAGAAGGATTTGAGTTCCTGTATGTTTCGTTCATCACATCATGTCTTGTTAGTCATGAGGCATACGCCCCCGCCACTCTTCTTACCAGAAAGATGTTTGTTTCTGTCGGCGCGATGCGTGGAGAAACCCGTTGGCTGCACCGCCCCGGATAGCGTCTCTCCAGTGAGCCATGTTTCTGTGAAGCAGAGAACGTTACAGTCTCTGATGTCCCTCTGGAATGCTACCCTTGCTCGGATTTCATCAACCTTGTTGTCAAGAGACTGGACATTGGCAAGAAGAATGCTAGGGAGTGGTGCACGATGTGCCCGTGTCCGGAGTCTGACCAGAAGACCGCAACGTTTCCCTCTTTTACGAAGTCGTTTTTTGGGGTCGCTGCATGGGATCAATTCAGTTGACCTGTTTGTAAGGCAGAACACAGGATCCGCGTTGCGGAAAACATTCTTGGTCGTACTGATGGTGAGTTGACGCTGATCTTATATTCAGTAGTTCTTCTCGACTGTATGTAATGAAACCTAAGATGACCTGGGGTACTAATGTAAGAAATAACACGTAAAAAAACAAACTGCATAGTTTCCTAGGAACGCGAAGCGAGGCGGCCATCTCTGTCGGCGCCGGAAGTTCACAGCTGGGAGCTGAGGGGGGTCGGTAGCAGGCGGCAACAGTGAGAGACTTATTTCTGGAGAGAGTAATTTTCAAAATTAGTAGTTTGAACTGTTTGGGTATGGACCTGAAAACTATGACATTACTTTGCAGGCTATCTCTGCAGTAGACTGCAACTCCTCCCCCTTTGGCAGTTCTATCTTGACGGAAGATGTTATAGTTGGGTATGGAAATCTCTGAATTTTTGGTGGCCTTCCTGAGCCAGGATTCAGACACGGCAAGGACATCAGGGTTAGTAGAGTGTGCTAAAGCAGTGAGTAAAACAAACTTAGGGAGGAGGCTTCTGATGTTGACATGCATGAAACCAAGGCTTTTTCGATCACAGAACTCAACAAATGAGGGTGCCTGGAGACATGCAGGGCCTGGGTTTACCTCCACATCACCCGCGGAACAGAGAAGGAGTAGTATGAGGGTGCGGCTAAAGGCTGCGGCTAAAGGCTATCAAAACTGGTCGCCTAGAGCGTTGGGGACAGAGAATAAGAGGAGCAGGTTTCCGGGCATGGTAGAATATATTCAGGGCATAATGCGCAGACAGGGGTATGGTTGGGTGCGGGTACAGCGGAGGTAAGCCCAGGCACTGGGTGATGATGAGAGGTTGTATCACTGGACATGCTGGTTGTAATGTGTAAGGTCACCCACCGCATGTGTGGGAGGTAGGACAAAGGAGGTGAGAAGGGTGAGAGGAGAGAGGGGATAAAGAGAGGAAAGAGAGGGGAGTGATAGGAGGGAGAGAGAGGGAGAGGAGAAAGAGGGTAGTGAGGGGAGAGCGAGGAGAGAGAGAGGGGAGAGGGGGAAGAGAAGGGTGTGAGGGGATAAAGAGAGGAGAGAGAGAGGGGATAAAGGGAGGAAAGAGGGAGAGATAGAGAGAGGGGCGAGAGAGAGAAGGGAGAGGGGGGCGAGAGGAGAGAGTGAGGGGATAAAGAGAGGAGAGAGGGGATAAAGCGGGAAGAGATATGGGAGAGAGAGGGGTGAGAGGAGAGAGTGAGGGGATAAATAGAGGAGAGGGGAGAAAGAGAGAAGGGAGATGGGGAGAGGGGGGATTAAGAGAGGAGAGAGAGAGAGGGGATAAAGAGAGGGAAGAGAGACATGGGAGAGAGAGTGGAGAGATATGGGAGAGGAGTGATAGGAGAGAGAGAGAGAGAGAGAGGGGCGAGAGAGGGGGAGGAGAGAGAGGGAAGAGAGATAGGGGAGAGAGCGAGGAGTGGGAGGAGAGAAAGGGGAGAGAGGGTGGGTAAAGAGAGGGAAGAGATATGGGAGAGAGGAGTGAAAGTGAGGGGATAAATAGAGGAGAGGGGATAAAGAGAGGAAAGAGAGAAGGGTGATTGGGGAGAGAGAGGGGAGAGAGAAGGGATAAAGGGGAGAGAGAAGGGAGAGAGTGAGGGGATAAAGAGAGGAGAGAGAGGGGATAAAGGGAGAGAGATGGGGGAGAGAGGGGAGAGAGAGAGGAGAGAGAGAGAGAGGGGCAAGGGGAGAGAGGGGGGAGAGAGAGAAGGGTGAGAGGAGAGAGTGAGGGGATAAAGAGAGGAGAGAGGGGATAAAGAGAGAGGGGAGAGAGGGGAGAGAGGAGTGAGAGGAGAGAGGGGGAGAGAGAGGGGCGAGGGGAGAGAGGACAGGGAGAGAGGACAGGGGAGAAAGGGAGGAGAGAGAGGAGAGATGGAGGGGAGGGAGAGAGAGGAGAGATGGAGGGGAGAGAGAGAGAGGAGAGAGAGGGGATACAGAAAGGAGAGAGAGAGAGAGGAGTGTGTGGGTGGAAGCTCAATCTGAGTGTTTATGGAAGGCAGGAGTCAGTCAGTGCACTAGCTTATGATGTCAGTGTGTGTGTGTGTGTGTCAGTCGAGTTATACTGCCTCTCTTTGAGGGAAGCTGTGGCCCCCGTGCCCTAGCACTGTGGGTTGAATCTAATAGAAAGGCTCCACAAGTGCCCTCACCAAGCTGAAACCAAGCCGGAAGCCATCTCCAGCTAGCAGTGCTTTCAGGTGGCTGGCGTGAGTGTAGGTGCAGTAGAATAGAACGTAGCCTATAGGCATTGCAGGCTTTGGCTTTTCCTGCGTGAACAATGATGTAAGACTATGATTGAGAGGCTGTAAATGAATACCACCCACAACCTGGGGCCCACACTCTGTTCTCTGTAAATCATGAAACCATCCTTATGTAATATGACTCAAATCAAATTGTATTCGTCACATGCTTTGTAAACAACAGGTCTTGACTAACGGTGAAATGCTTCCTTACCCTTTCCAACAATGCAGAGAGAAAGAAAATAGAGAAATATTAGTAAAAGTCAAACAAGATCAGCTCTTTTGTCTTGCTGATGTTGAGGATATAGTTTGTTGTCCTGGCAACACACTGCCAGGTCTCTGACCTCCTCCCTATAGGCTCCAATTTTAAGATGACACGCCCACTGTTGATGGAGGCGGGTCATTGCTACTAAAACATCTGTAGCTATCAGAAAAGATGTTTGTTTCTCAAGTTCCATTGATCAACTTTCAATGGTCTTGATTTATGCTGAATTTGGCATTTCAATTGATTTATGTCCAATTGATGTAGAATTTTTTTATTACCAATACATTGGTAACATTTATAAACTTTCAGTTAATAGATTATAAAGTCAAACTAATCATCAGTAATGAAACACTAGTTGAAAATGTGTGCTTGTTCATTTGGTTCTTGCCAAAATGTGTAATAATTGCATGACTGTTGTGCTTTAGTGTCACGATCGTTTGTAGAAACGGACCAAGGCCAAGCGGATGTTGAGTTCCACATCATTTTAATGATAAAGTGAAACTGACAAAGACAAAAACAAATAAACAATAAACTAACAACGAACCGTGACAACAGAGATGCTTTGTGCACTAACTCAAAACAATATCCCATAAACACAGGTGGGGAAAAACAGCTACTTAAATATGATCCCCAATTAGAGACAACGACTACCTGCTGCCTCTAATTGGGAATCATACACAATCACCAACATGGAAAAACAAACCTAGAACCCACATATAAATCAACTAGACTACCCCCCAGTCTGACTACCCCCTGACCTACTATACCATAGAAAATAAGGACCCTTTATGGTCAGGACGTGACATTTAGTATTTTTTATTCTTACTGTAAAGTATTTTCAAATGTAAAACCACAAGGTCTGAGACAATTTAGACAGTATGTACCAGTCAAACGTTTGGACACCTACTCATTCAAGGGTTTTTCTTTATTTTTACTATTTTCTACATTGTAGAATAATAGTGAAGACATCAAAACTATAAAATAACACATATAGAATTATGTAGTAATCAAAAAAGTGTTCAACAAATCAAAATATATTTTAGATTCTTAAAAGTAGCCGCCCTTTGCCTTGATGACAGCTTTGCACGCTCTTGACATTCTCTAAAACATCTTCACCTGGACCACTTTTCCAACAGTCTTGAAGGAGTTCCCACATATAATGAGCACCAAATGACAGCTTTCCACTGTTCTAATGTATGTTACTCGTGTTTCTTGGCCCAAGCAAGTCTCTTCTTATTTTTGGTGTTCTTTAGTAGTAGTTTCTTTGCAGCAATTCGACCATGAAGGCTTGATTCATGCAGTCTCTTCTGAACAGTTGATGCTGAGATGTGTTACTTGAACTCTGTGAAGTTTTTATTTGGGCTACAATTTCTGAGGTACAGTTAACTCTAATGAACTTATCCTCTGCAGCAGAGGTAAATATGTCTTCCTTTCCTGTGGCGGTCCTCGTGAGAGCCAGTTTCATCATTGCGCTTGATGGTTTTTGCGACTGCACTTGAAGAAACTTTCAAAGTTCTTGAAATGTTCTGTATTGACTGATCTACTTTGAAGAATCTCAAATATATTTTGATTTGTTTTGGTTACTACATGATTCCATATGTGTTATTTCATAGTGTTGCTGTATTTACTATTATTATATTTTGTAAAAAAAGAGTAAAATAAAGAAAAACATTTGAATGAGTAGGTGTGTCCAAACTTTTCACTGGTACTGTATTTCACACTCCATATGGTGGACCAGAGCTGTTGGAGAGCGCAAAAAACCTGGCCATGCCATATGCCTTCACACACTCCCTCTATCTCTCTAGCAAATGTCCTTTTCACTTTTTCCTTCTCACAAAACATTATATGTAACATTATGGTCCTATGTCGTTCAAAGAGAATCGATGGCTAGCAAACTGACCAATGAGAGTGCGCTAACGTTTCGCTATTTCTGATTCTTCACTGTGATTGGAAAGAGAATCGATGGCTGGCAAACTGACCAATGAGAGTGCGCTAACGTTTCGTTTTTTCTGATTCTTCACTGTGATTGGCTTACTGCCATGCAAAACGATCCGCCTCTAAGCCTATTATAGGCTGTTTCACCGCTTTCTGTAAGTCATTTGAATACGGCTGGTCGTGGTCACAGTTTCAAATTACTTGTGATTCGAAGGACTGCATGGACACAATGGAATAGGAATTTCACGCTCTGAAAACACTGATCGGTAGTATTCATATGCTTTTTGTGCTCATATTTCCGAGGAAATATGTGATTTGAAGATGAATTTCTTACATATGATATTATTTTGCAAAGACTTGGAATAGCTGTATTTGATACACATAGTCTGTTAGTTTTTTTTCTAGTCCGGGTAAGTTGATCACAATATGTCCATTATGAAAGTCTTATTAATTGTAACAAGGAAACATGCTGGGAACTTTCCAGACAAGTGTTAGGCTGTGCTATGCATTCCCAATAGATTTCTAATGACCGTGCTTTCAATGGGGTTGAGGGTTGCACTTTGAATGAAGACAAAAACGGCTTATGATGGCAGATCTTGACTTTTACAAACAAAAATTATATGCAAAATCACTTACAAATCCCAGTCATTTATATATGATATAATTACAGCTAATTTCAGTTGTTCTGTACTTCAATTGTGTTATTGTTTTGCTTTAGTCTGCAGCATAATGCCTGCCTGTGTAATTACTTGCCTGGCATGCATTATCCTACGTTACTCACTAGTGTTGTGACAGACTGTGGTTCAGCTCAAGTTCTATGGAAGACTGCTTTCCACATAATACGACCGCGCGAGTCAAGAGTAATAAACAGTACCAGGGGAGTGGGTTGGGTGGGTTGTGATTATCCTGTCTGTGCTACAGTACAGTACATTGGTTAGTTAGCTTGCAACAGTTAGCTGGATACTGGGCTGAGAAACATAACAGGGTGAGACATGAGATTTCTTAAAAAACCATATCCATCTTATTAGATACTATCTTATTTTATTACTCTACATTTGCTTCTCTATCAGATTTTAGTTCTTATCTCTTTCTAGACTAGGGAACAGGCAAAACAAGGTGGGACATGTGGGAATGAGATATTTTATTCCCTCCATTTTATAAACAGTATCCATCTTATTGGACGTTATATCCAAGATAGATACAGTATATTGTACTGTAAATCAGTCTTATTTTCTGACTCTTATTTTATTGGCTCTTTTATCAGATAGATTGAGTTCTTATCTGTTTCCACCTAAACCTTTAAACCCATTCAACCCCAGCCAGGCTAGTTTAGTGTAAGCCTGTTGAGTCAGTCAGAGAATGTCACTTTCATTCAAATGTAGTAGGTCTATCTAGTACACTGTAAAGGGGTTACTGTGAATTTGATAGTAGCTTACAGGCAGCTCGGGGGCAAGTCAAATTCTATATTTCATATTACAGTACTCCTACTTTAATACAAAGACAATATCAAAGCAAGTGCTACACAATAACAATACCGTATAATTGACTGTATTATATGTTTTTTTTTAAAGAAGTAAATGCTACCGTAATCGGATTGGATTAATGAAATTCATTGAGGGGAGGGGTTTGTATTTCACAGTAATTTACTGTCAATACAAGGGATTGGTGCAAGCAGGTTGGCTCCTCAGGTAAAGGGTTTTTACACATAACAGTATATTATTTAATATTTGGTGTTTCAGATCACTTGCACTTCTAGAGGCCTTAAGAAGGGCTTCCAAACTGCAGCGACTACAGGGCAAAACAGACCAAAAGGACATGAAAAACAATGCTCAAACATCACTGTTTAAGATTTGCTGCCATTCCAGTCTGTCCCCTATACAAATTGATGGGGCACTATAACCACATATGCGTTAAATTGGTACAGCATTTTCACTCACTGGTGCAACAAATATAGCCTCTTACAAGGCACTCCTCAAAATATGTCAATGAGCCAGAAACAACAATAACATGCACCCACTAGTGGTCACTGTATTATGTGGCGTGGAATTACAGTACCATTCAAAATACAGCAATTATTTCCCTGTCCACAACATTTTCCCACAATGCATCATTTACAGTATGATACAGTATTGTTGATAATACGCAACATTACCATATCATTGACTGTTTTCCAGTTACAGCGTAGATCTAATCTTTACTGTGCCCCCACACAGTAGACTAAAGAATCAGCAGTAGACGGGATATGAGACAGTGACACAGTCAGGCTTATACCAGCATGGTGTAGACTAAAGACTCAGCAGTAGAAGGGATATGAGACAGTGACACAGTCAGGCTTATACCAGCATGGTGTCGACAGACAGTAATAGGGTAACATTATAGTAACTTCACACACACTGCTAGTACTTATTACATAAGTTGTTACAGTTCAGCTTGTCTCTCTCTCTTACACACGCAAGCATGCACACACACACACACACACACACACACACACACACACACACACACACACACACAGACACACACAATATCTTTCTTAGGGAAATAACACTGAATTGAAACCATGAAAAATAAAGTGATCAGTTAGGAGTTTAAGAGAAGAACAACAAAGATTGAACATTGTTTTTATATTTTCACATCTCTTCAACAGGTCAACATGCCTCCCACGACACCGTATGCTGGCAAGTTCAGTACCAGCACTTATAACAACAACATTCATCCCCACAAATACCACCAGCCCATGGAAGTGAGCTACGGGGACATGTGCTACCATGACAACAGTCTTGTTTCTGGCTCCCTGGAGGCCCTAATACAACATTTAGTTCCCACAGTGGACTACTACCCTGACGTGAGTGCTATCTCTGCTCCAAGAACAACAACAACATGAAACATGAACAATGGAATCATACACACATATTTGGGTAAAAACAGGCTTAATGCATTACAAGTTCTATTCTTCAAGAACATGATGCTAGTGCTGTTATCTCTGGTCCAATACGATCTCTCAGGGGGACCTAATGACAACAACAAAAACATAAATTATGGACTTTTATTATGGACAAATAGAATACAGCTATATTCTGTGTTGTGTGTACTAATTAAGTCCATAAAGCATTCATAAGTTCTATCCTCCAAGAATGAATGGGTACAGTATACCATATATTATTTGCTGATTTCACAACTGAATAGCAGGAAAGGTGCCAGTATGTGCTGGGTTTATGCTGGGTTGATACTGGCTTTATGCTGGGTTGATACTGGGTTTATGCTGGGTTGATACTGGCTTTATGCTGAGTTGATACTGGGTTTATGCTGGGTTTATACTGGCTTTATGCTGGGTTGATACTGGCTTTATGCTGGGTTGATACTGGCTTTATGCTGGGTTGATACTGGCTTTATGCTGGGTTGATACTGGCTTTATGCTGGGTTGATACTGGCTTTATGCTGGGTTGATACTGGCTTTATGCTGGGTTGATACTGGCTTTATGCTGGGTTGATACTGGCTTTATGCTGGGTTGATACTGGCTTTATGCTGGGTTGATACTGGCTTTATGCTGGGTTGATACTGGCTTTATGCTGAGTTGATACTGGCTTTATGCTGGGTTGATTCTGGGTTGATACTGGGTTTATGCTGAGTTGATACTGGGTTTATGCTGAGTTGATACTGGGTTTATGCTGAGTTGATACTGGGTTTATGCTGAGTTGATACTGGGTTTATGCTGAGTTGATACTGGGTTTATGCTGAGTTGATACTGGGTTTATGCTGAGTTGATACTGGGTTTACGCTGAGTTGATACTGGGTTTACGCTGAGTTGATACTGGGTTTACGCTGAGTTGATACTGGGTTTACGCTGAGTTGATACTGGGTTTACGCTGAGTTGATACTGGGTTTACGCTGAGTTGATACTGGGTTTACGCTGAGTTGATACTGGGTTTACGCTGAGTTGATACTGGGTTTACGCTGAGTTGATACTGGGTTTACGCTGAGTTGATACTGGGTTTACGCTGAGTTGATACTGGGTTTACGCTGAGTTGATACTGGCTTTACGCTGAGTTGATACTGGCTTTACGCTGAGTTGATACTGGCTTTACGCTGAGTTGATACTGGCTTTACGCTGAGTTGATACTGGCTTTACGCTGAGTTGATACTGGCTTTACGCTGAGTTGATACTGGCTTTACGCTGAGTTGATACTGGCTTTACGCTGGGTTGATACTGGCTTTACGCTGGGTTGATACTGGCTTTACGCTGGGTTGATACTGGCTTTACGCTGGGTTGATACTGGCTTTACGCTGGGTTGATACTGGCTTTACGCTGGGTTGATACTGGCTTTACGCTGGGTTGATACTGGCTTTACGCTGGGTTGATACTGGCTTTACGCTGGGTTGATACTGGCTTTACGCTGGGTTGATACTGGCTTTACGCTGGGTTGATGCTGGGTTGATACTGGGTTTACTCTGGGGTGATACTGGGTTTATTCTGGGGTGATACTGGGTTTATGCTGGGGTGATACTGGATTGATTCTGGGTTTATTCTGGGGTGATACTGGGTTTATGCTGTGTTGATACTGGGTTTATTCTGGGGTGATACTGGGTTTACTCTGGGGTGATACTGGGTTTACGCTGAGTTGATACTGGGTTTACGCTGAGTTGATACTGGGTTTACGCTGAGTTGATACTGGGTTTACGCTGAGTTGATACTGGCTTTGCGCTGAGTTGATACTGGCTTTACGCTGAGTTGATACTGGCTTTACGCTGAGTTGATACTGGCTTTACGCTGAGTTGATACTGGCTTTACGCTGAGTTGATACTGGCTTTACGCTGAGTTGATACTGGCTTTACGCTGAGTTGATACTGGCTTTACGCAGGGTTGATACTGGCTTTACGCAGGGTTGATACTGGCTTTACGCAGGGTTGATACTGGCTTTACGCTGGGTTGATACTGGCTTTACGCTGGGTTGATAGTGGCTTTACGCTGGGTTTACTCTGGGGTGATACTGGGTTTACGCTGTGTTGATACTGGGTTTATTCTGGGGTTGATACTGGGTTTATACTGGGTTTATTCTGGGGTGATACTGGGTTTATGCTGTGTTGATACTGGGTTTATTCTGGGGTGATACTGGGTTTATTCTGGGGTGATACTGGATTGATTCTGGGTTTATTCTGGGGTGATACTGGGTTTATGCTGTGTTGATACTGGGTTTATTCTGGGGTGATACTGGGTTTATTCTGGGGTGATACTGGGTTTACGCTGGGGTGATACTGGGTTTACGCTGGGGTGATACTGGGTTTACGCTGAGTTGATACTGGGTTTACGCTGAGTTGATACTGGGTTTACGCTGAGTTGATACTGGGTTTACGCTGAGTTGATACTGGGTTTACGCTGAGTTGATACTGGCTTTACGCAGGGTTGATACTGGCTTTACGCTGGGTTGATACTGGCTTTACGCTGGGTTGATAGTGGCTTTACGCTGGGTTTACTCTGGGGTGATACTGGGTTTACGCTGTGTTGATACTGGGTTTATTCTGGGGTGATACTGGGTTTATACTGGGTTTATTCTGGGGTGATACTGGGTTTATGCTGTGTTGATACTGGGTTTATTCTGGGGTGATACTGGGTTTATGCTGTGTTGATACTGGGTTTATTCTGGGGTGATACTGGGTTTATACTGGGTTTATTCTGGGGTGATACTGGGTTTACGCTGTGTTGATACTGGGTTTATTCTGGGGTGATACTGGGTTTATACTGGGTTTATTCTGGGGTGATACTGGGTTTATGCTGTGTTGATACTGGGTTTATTCTGGGGTGATACTGGGTTTATACTGGGTTTATTCTGGGGTGATACTGGGTTTATGCTGTGTTGATACTGGGTTTATTCTGGGGTGATACTGGGTTGTTGTTGATTATCTTTTTTCTTGTTCTCCATCAGAGGTCCTATGTCTTCACCTTCCTGCTGAGTTCCCGTCTCTTCCTCCACCCCTATGAGCTCATGTCTCGGCTTTGTCACCTGTGTGTGGAGCAGCATCGATCTGGAGACCTGCTGCTTGATAAGGTAGCTAACAGACACACACGCATGCATACACAGACAAACGCGCAGACACAAACCTGCAGGAGCGCACACACAAACACACAGCGCAGACACACACACACAGTTGTTCTTAACAACCAGGAGTGGACACCACCTCCTTACAGTCTGTCTCACACTGGCATGTCTTTCTCCTTGTTGTCTTCAGATCAGAATACGGGACGTTGCCCCAAAGATCGTGCAGCTGCTGACTGAGTGGACAGAGACGTTTCCGTATGACTTCAGAGATGAGAGGATGATGCACTGCCTGAAAGAGATGAGCCATCATCTGGCCAGAGGAGATGAGGTCAGCCCCCTGACATAACCTTTAACTGACTGACTCATTAGAGATGACAATAGACGTGACATCAGACATCTAATTTGACCAGTTACAGTTGAGTTTGACATCAGACATCTAATTTGACCAGTTACAGTTGAGTTTGACATCAGACATCTAATTTGACCAGTTACAGTTGAGTTTGACTTCAGACATCTAATTTGACCAGTTACAGTTGAGTTTGACTTCAGACATCTAATTTGACCAGTTACAGTTGAGTTTGACATCAGACATCTACTTTGACCAGTTACGGTTGAGTTTGACATCAGACATCTTATTTAGACACCTACTCATTTCAGGGTTTTTCTTTATTGTTACTATTTTCTACATTGTAGAATAATAGTGAAGACATCAAAACTATAAAATAACACATATGGAATCATGTAGTAACCAAAAAAGTGTTAAACAAATCTAAATATATTTTATATTTGCGATTCTTCAAAGTAGCCACCCTTTGCCTTGATGACAGCTTTGCACACTCTTGACATTTTTTTGACTGGTACTGTGTGTGTCACTCGTTACTGTATGTCATATGTGTTCTGTGTGTTCCATGGGTTCCACGTGTTCCATGTATTATATGTGTTATATCAGTATAGATACAGATGTCAGATCTTAATTTGAGCTGCAGCAACAGGAAATGTGAATTATTTATGTGTATTTTGAATGGACATTTTTTTGTAGAGTTTTATACATTTTTTGTTAGGGTAAATCAAGTCTGATATTAAGTGGAAATTACAAACTTTAGAATACTTTTTAAACCTTGAATACACAATACGTTTAATGTTTTGCTGTGCAGGAAAATAGTCAGCAACAAAAGAGTGATCAAATTAAAATCCTACATTTGTAGCATAGGAGGTGAAAATACACACCCATAACAAGTTCACACATTCCAGAGCCAGATAATGAACTCAGTGCCCTCGTCATTGTATCAGCACAAATAAAAATATTCCTGGATATTGATTTCTCTCTCTTGTGACTATACAAGTATACATTGATGTACAGATGTAGGATCGTAATTTGAGTGTGTTTGCTACAGCAGGAAAAGAATCCTGCAACAACAGGAAATGTTAATTATTATGTGGATAATTAATGAACATTTGTAAGGGTTGATACATGTTTCACAAGGGAAAATCAAGTCTGAAATTTCAAAGTGGAAATTACAAACTTCAGAAGCCTTTTAAAACCTCAAATACACTACAAGTTTTAAATGTCACGCCCTGACCTTAGAGAGCCTTTTTATTTCTCTATTTGGTTCTCTATTTGGTTAGGTCGGGGTGTGATTTGGGTGGGCATTCTAGTTTCTAACGACGGACGTAACACTAAGATCTTACATACATAAGTATATGATATCTATGGATATTGATTTTCCTTCCTGTTTGTGCTGAAGTAGAATATGTAGAAATATACGATACATATATTAAATTTCATATCCTCTCCGTTGTGTTCAGTACATAACTTGAGCTCCTCTTTACGTTGTTCTATCAGTATGCGTATACAGTACATTCTCAATTTATTAGGTACACAGTTTATTAGGTACACCCATCTAGTACTGGGTCAGACCCCCCTTTGCCTCCAAAACAGCCTGAATTTTTTGGGGCATGAATTCTATAAGGTGTGGCGTTCAAACGTTGCTCAATTTGTATCAAGGGCCATAACGTGTGCCTGGAAAACATTCCCCACACAATTACACCATCGCCACTAGCCTGTACCGTTGATACCAGGCAGGATGGGGCCATGGACTCATGCTGCTTACGCCAAATCCTGACTCTGTAGTTGATCGCGTGCCAACTGGAGCCGCATCTTGTTTTTAGTTGATAGGAGTGGAACCCGGTGTGGTCGTCTGCTGCAATATCCCATCTGTGATAAGGACCGACGAGTTGTGTGTTCCAAGATTCTATTCTGCACACCACTGTTGTACTGCACCGTTATTGCCTGTTTGTGGCCTGCCTGTTAGCTTGCACGATTCTTGCTATTCTCTTTAGACTTCTCATCAACAAGCTGTTTTCGCCCACAGGACTGCCGCTGACTGGATCTTTTTTGTTTGTTTCACCATTCTCTGTAAACCGCAGACACTTGTGTGTGAAAAGCCCAGGAAGCAATCAAACAGTAACTGAATACCTTGATGCCTGTCTGCCTGCTTTATATAGCAAGCCCCGAGCCATGTGACTCAATGTCTGTAGGAGCAAACCATTTTCATCATCTGGGGGGTGTAACTAATAAACTGGTCACTGAGTGTAGGTAGATTAACTCTACCTACATGTACATACTACCTCAACTAACCGGTGCCCCCACACATTGACTCTGTACCGGCAACCCCGGTATATATTGTTATTTTTTTTACTGCTGCTCGTTAATTACCTGTTACTTTTATCTCTTATTCTTATCCACATTATTTTTTAAACTGCACTGTCGGTTAGGGGCTCATAAGTAAGCATTTCACTGTAAGGTCTACAACAGTTGTATTCTGCACATGTGACTAATAACATTAGTGGCAGGGTAGCCTAGTGGTTAGAGCATTGGACTAGTAACCGGAAGGTTGCAAGTTCAAACCCCCGAGCTGAAAATCTGTCGTTCTGCCCCTGAACAGGCAGTTAACCCACTGTTTATAGGCCGTCATTAAAAATAAGAATTTGTTCTTAACTGACTTGCCTAGTTAAATAAAGGTAAAATAAAATTTGATTTGATTTCTCTCTTGATGATGATTTATATCAGTACTCATCTCTCTGATGATTTATATCAGTACTCATATCTCTCTATGATGTTTATATCAGTACTCATATCTCTCTATGATGTTTATATCAGTACTCCTCTCTCTATGATGTTTATATCAGTACTCATATCTCTCTATGATGTTTATATCAGTACTCATATCTCTCTATGATGTTTATATCAGTACTCATATCTCTCTATGATGTTTATATCAGTACTCATATCTCTATGATGTTTATATCAGTACTCATATCTCTATGATGTTTATATCAGTACTCATATCTCTCTATGATGTTTATCAGTACTCATATCTCTATGATGTTTATCAGTACTCATATCTCTATGATGTTTTATATCAGTACTCATATCTCTCTATGATGTTTATCAGTACTCATATCTCTCTATGATGTTTATCAGTACTCATATCTCTATGATGGTTTATATCAGTACTCATATCTCTCTATGATGTTTATATCAGTACTCATGGCGGGCCATGCAGCAGATGACTCAGCGGTTGATCCAGAGATTGGCGGCTCTGGGTCAGTATGAGGAGGCGATCGCCACGCTCAATGCCTCCGCAGCAGAGAGACCCACCGCTCTGAAGGCCAAACAGCAGAACGGACATCGGCATGATGTCCTCAGTGTCTGTGATGATGCCTTTATACTAGCCCAGCAGCTCACACACATTGAACTGGTAAGGAGAGATTATATTGTATATGTACCTTCTAGACATGTGGTGTTCAGAGAAGTTGAAACTGAATGGCATTTCTTTTTGAATTAGAAGTTATTGTTAACTTAAAGTTTATTTTATACATAAACTTGATCCATCAAGTAACGTGAATGTAAGAATATTGAGTTTATACCTTATGATTTTTCCAATTCCAGGACAGACTGAGTTTTATTGGACCAGAGGAGTTCATCCAAGCCTTTGGTGTGAAAGATCCCTTGGTTAACCATAAGGTAGGCCTGGTCCACTACCGTGTATATAACCTGGTCCACTACCGTGTACATAACCTGGTCCACTACCGTGTACATAACCTGGTCCACTACCGTGTACATAACCTGGTCCACTACCGTGTACATAACCTGGTCCACTACCGTGTACATAACCTGGTCCACTACCGTGTATATAACCTGGTCCACTACCGTGTATATAACCTGGTCCACTACCGTGTATATAACGTTGTCCACTACCATGTACATAACCTGGTCCACTACCGTGTACATAACCTGGTCCACTACCGTGTATATAACGTTGTCCACTACCGTGTACATAACGTTGTCCACTACCGTGTACATAACGTTGTCCACTACCGTGTACATAACGTTGTCCACTACCGTGTACATAACATAGTCCACTACCGTGTACATAACGTTGTCCACTACCGTGTACATAACGTAGTCCACTACCGTGTACATAACGTTGTCCACTACCGTGTACATAACGTTGTCCACTACCGTGTACATAACGTTGTCCACTACCGTGTACATAACGTTGTCCACTACCGTGTACATAACGTTGTCCACTACCGTGTACATAACGTAGTCCACTACCGTGTACATAACGTAGTCCACTACCGTGTACATAACGTAGTCCACTACCGTGTACATAACGTTGTCCACTACCGTGTATATAACGTAGTCCACTACCGTGTATATAACGTTGTCCACTACCGTGTATATAACGTTGTCCACTACCGTGTATATAACGTAGTCCACTACCGTGTATATAACGTTGTCCACTACCGTGTATATAACGTAGTCCACTACCGTGTATATAACGTTGTCCACTACCGTGTATATAACGTAGTCCACTACCGTGTACATAACGTAGTCCACTACCGTGTATATAACGTAGTCCACTACCGTGTACATAACGTTGTCCACTACTGTGTATATAACATTGTCCACTACCGTGTACATAACGTTGTCCACTACCGTGTATATAACGTAGTCCACTACCGTGTATATAACGTAGTCCACTACCGTGTATATAACGTAGTCCACTACCGTGTATATAACGTAGTCCACTACCGTGTACATAACGTAGTCCACTACCGTGTATATAACGTTGTCCACTACCGTGTACATAACGTTGTCCACTACCGTGTACATAACGTTGTCCACTACCGTGTACATAACGTTGTCCACTACCGTGTATATAACATTGTCCACTACCGTGTACATAACGTTGTCCACTACCGTGTACATAACGTTGTCCACTACCGTGTACATAACGTTGTCCACTACCTTCCACTGGTTGCATAAGAGACCATATGTCAGTCATTAGGGGGAGGTTACCGAATGTGTTGTGGCTGACTATCATTGTGTTAGCCTGTTAACAATCATCATGTAACAGCGTTCGTCTGTTGAAAGAGAGTCGGACCAAAATGCAGCGTGGTGGTTACTCATGTTCTTTAATGAAACTTCGACGATACATGAAATAACTATAGAAATACAAAGCAACAAACGGAACGTGAAAACCTAATACAGCCTGTCTGGTAAACAACTACACAGAGACAGGAACAATCACCCACGAAATACACAGTGAAACCCAGGCTACCTAAATACGGTTCCCCATCAGAGACAACGAGGATCACCTGACTCTGATTGAGAACCGCCTCAGGCAGCCAAGCCTATGCTAGACACACCCCTAATCAGCCACAATCCCAATGCCTACAAAAACAATACGACAACACAATATCCCATGTCACACCCTGGCCTGAACAAATAATTAAAGAAATCACAAAATACTAAGACATCAACAGTGTACATCACAACAAGTAGCCAAGAACTGACTGAGAGAAACAACTCTAGACCACGTTCATTTTACAAGAAAATTAACAGAATTCACTGGATTGCTCCAACAGCAGTTTAATGTTGTAATTCAGCTCGATAATAAGTTGAAAAGTAACCATGAACTTTCTTTCCCCCTCAGAGTTTCTTCCGAAAACGCAAGACTACTAACCTGGAGGCCTATGTAGCTTGGTTTAACAGACTCAGCTACCTGGTGGCTACTGAAATTTGCATGGTGAGTGCTCTCTGTCTTTCTTACTTACGTTCTGTCTCTCTCTCTTGCTCTCGCTCTCTATCTCTGTCTCTCTCCCCACAACCATTCTCTTTCTGTCATCCATTCTTTCTGACTCTGTTCCCATGGTTTTGTGTTTCTCTTCCTTCCAGCCTGTAAAGAAGAAGCATAGAGCCCGGGCCTTGGAGTTCTTCATAGATGTGGCTAGAGAATGCTATAACATCGGCAACTTCAACTCACTCATGGCCATCATCAGTAAGTTACAATACAGGGCTCTAGAATAATGTATATATTCTGCAATAGTATGCTAAGAATTTGAATTTCAGTTTACTTCCTGAATTCCCTGAATTGAAATGGAATTGATCCCCAAACCCTGAATTGAGATGGAATTGATCCCTGAATTGAAGTGGAATTGATCCCCAAACCCTGGTCTCTTCTCCACATAGGCGGAATGAACATGAGTCCTGTGTCCCGACTGAAGAAGACCTGGAGCAAAGTCAACACAGACAAATTTGACATACTGGAGCACCAAATGGACCCCTCCAGTAACTTCAGCAACTACCGTACTGCTCTGCGAGGAGCCACCCAGAGGTCTATTACAGCACACAGCAACCAGGAGAAGATAGTCATTCCATTCTTCAGCCTTCTCATCAAGGACATCTACTTCCTGAATGAAGGATGTGCCAGCCGACTACCCAACGGTCATGTGAACTTTGAGGTGAGTCTTACTGTAATGTACATTATTGTTGGGGTTATTGATAATGACAATACTCATCTTCTACTATGCTTTTAGTAGTGGGCAAAAGGGCGATGTTGTCAATATTGTTCATTTCCTGTTTCTCTATAGAAACTGTGGGACCTGGCGAAGCAGGTCAGTGAGTTCCTGGTGTGGCGTCAGGTGATGTGTCCCTTTGAGAGAGACAGGAAGATCCTCCAATACCTGGTCACTACACCTGTCTTTACGGAGGATGAGCTGCACTTGGCCTCCTATGAGACCGAAGGTCCAGAGAACCACCTGGAAAAGGACAGTCGGAGGTCTCTCAGGTGTGTAACTTTACTTTAGTTCACTTTACTAACTTAATGTCAACTTCTATCAAGGTTTTGCACTCATACACGGCACAGTTTTTATTTAAATAATACCTATTGTGTGATGTGTCCTGTGTTTCAGGACATCCCTACTGCATAGAGAGCATCGTTGAGTGACGGTCATGAGTGTGACACTGGGCGATCCTCTTTCGCTACGAGAGGCTCGCGGTTGACAGGGTCTGGAAGATTAAGATTTTCACAAAGGATGGGGAGAATAACTGTTTCAAGCACTCAGATTAATGATGCCTCCTATGGCTGGAGAACTGAAAATCCTGCCTCTCGCACTGTAAATTAACAGATGATTCATTTGTAACTTGTCTACCCACACAGTATTACAGTTCTTTTACAGATGATTCATTTGTAACATGTCTACCCACACAGTATGACAGTTATTTTTTATACCAATGGGTCGAAATGGTTACTGGTGATTTTCTAAGCTTTTCTGAAGTGGCATGAGCTTGTTGCTGGTTGGCTTGCTCAGTGTTCTTAAAATGTCATCTATTTTTCTTTTATGTGTTTGTTCTTAGTCAAGTGTGTGATTGGTATGTCATAAATTACTTAAATATTTGTGCTGAACATAAAAAAATGCTCATCTTTGGTGAAAGGAATATGACCCAATAGCCTGTGAATAGTTAACTCTGTTTTTAAATGTTTTTGTATCATCATGTGTTTGTTTACCTTACAGAAATGACTTTTTATAAATATTTTATTTTTATGTATTCTCATCTTTTTTTTACGATTTGGTTTTGTATAGTGTATATTTTGTTTGCCCCCCCATGTGTTACTTATCAGGGTATTCTATATGAAGTTCTTATTAAATAATAGGTATATTTTTCTTTCAAATTAAAATAGAAAAATTGAAGCAAGTTTTTTTTCTGTCCCTGTAAATAGCTCTCTGTCACCATCTAGTGTTCACAACTGATCTTACAATCAAGTCATAACACCTAAAATATTGTAATTTGTGTGGAACACAAGCATTTGATGTAAAAGAATGGAAAAATATATGGCATTCAAAAAATGACACATTTTACAGAATTCTGAGAAAATGTAACTATAAAATGTCATCGTCTTGATAATTTACATTATAATAATTAACATAGTTTGTTTTATTAGTTCTCCAATTTGTATCTTCATCAATACACATTAAAATATCAAGATCTTACCAATGATAATAACTAATTGAACTGAACTCATGTGTGAGAGGTCAAGTGTCCCGCAAGGTGATGGTGTTGTCTGAAGACCTCGTAGATGCAAGACTTGAGCCTCTCCTCTCTCGCCCTTGCTGCTGTTGTTTCACCGCAGACCCTGACTGTTGCGTCCGCCGCCCTCTTGTGGTGGGACCTCATTGTTGCACCAGGTCTGAGGTCAGGCGGAAGGAGACGTTTCATTTGCCACACCAGTTCTGAGCCGTCAGGCAGAGGGGCGAGAGCCGTGAGACTGAGGGGGATAGGAGCACCGGGGATAGGGTAATCTGGGGGTGGGATCAGCCTGTGGTCCTGGTACAGAGAGCTGCTGGGATGTATAGAGGGCGCCTCTGTTTCGAAACACCCTGGGCCAGCACCGGTTGGTGGAGATCAGTAGTAAAGGGAGTGATTGAGGTTTAAGCCCTCCCAAGCAAGGGGGTAGTTTGGGGAACGAAAACAGCGTGGGGGGCTGGGAGAAGGCACTCCTCCTGTTCTCAGACAGAGACCTGCCTGAAGGCAGAGGTGACAATATCAGAGTCAGTGAAAGAAGACAAGTCCTCTGAGTGAGATGGAGTGTTTCTGTCTTTGTTTTATTTGGATCTCTCTGAGGCTCTACTAGGCCACTACCGGGCTGGATGCTCTGATTCCTTAGGCTGGATGAAGATCTGAGGTCGTCAGGCCCAGAACCTTGTAAGTGTAGTTGGGTTGCTCTGTCTTTGGTGATGTTGATGATGTTACTGGACAGGTGACGGGAGACTGGGCTGGGTTGTCTTTTCATGGTCAAAGTACAGTATCCTGTGTCCAGTGGATCCTGCGTTATCACCAGATGCTGGCTCACTGCACCTGTCCTCCTCTACCTCTGTGCGTTTCCCTATGAGGGAACCTCTAGTCTCAGAGTCCCTGGTGCTGGAAGACCCTGTCTTAATATGATCCATATCCCGGGCTAAGTTTTGGAAGTCTGTTGCAGGTTTGCTATCCAGTGGACTTGTTTCTGGACGGCTCTGTTTGAAGGCAGCAGCAGGAAGGGAGTCAGGTTTCACATGGTCAGTGTTGCCTTGACCAGGTTTGGTGCTGTGACTGTTTGGTTGTCTCTGTGTGCAGAACTCAGTCTCAAAGCATTGGTTACAGTTGGCACATGTGTACGGACCAGTACCTGGTTATAGAGATGGATATGGATTAATATCACGTTATTCTGACAATATTGCTTGACATAAAACTTTGCCAATACTGTTTAAATTGTACAAACGTAATGAATAAATATAGTTATGTATAATTGCAGTCAGTATTAACATCATGAAAATTGATATGAACAATGTGTATATATAATGTAATAGATCATATTTTATTACTATGTAATAACACATTCATAGAGTATGTAGACACACCTTTGCTTTGTATCTGCAGTGGGTTTAGGAGAAGAAACTTGGCCAGGTTTTTCCCGTACCACACCAACCGCTCCTCTTCCTTCTGGATCGTTCTGAGGGCCCTAAAGAATAGGTGTCCGTTCTTCACATAGTGCCCCAGGTTCTGTTCTTCAGCGCTCCAGGCTGAGTGGATCAGCCGCAGCCACAGTGGACCATCAATGCGCTGAGGCGTCTGCCTGTGTAGCCAAATAGAAACGGCTCTCTGTCATACAAAAACAAGTCAAATACACAATTTTACGACCTGAAAGGTTCGATGCATTTCAAACAATGATGCGGGCATGAGAAACTTGCCAACCATTGGTTTGGAACACATTATTTTCAGACGCACGGATTTGGTACGTGTTCTCACCCTCAAAATGTATGGTGCCGTTCTTCGGTCCATAGACTTGAGAGCAGTGAAGGCGATGCTGTCATAAACGGGTGTGTGTTTCAGCTCATACGGTCCAAAAACGGCGTTCTCGGGAACGTAGTAGGAGATGCGGACGCGCGTAAAAATGTCAGTTATCCATCGTTGCTGAGCTCTCGCCTCTGCGTTCCAAAATATCTGCCTCCATGGTCTCCTGATAAACATATCATTTATATTATTAGGCTAACAATTGAGAATACATCATTTCAAAATGAGTTTGACAAACGCCAAAGAAACCGTGCGTAAACCACTCTAAAACCAAAACAATACAAAAAAAATCGGCGATAAGGTTTGCTCTTCACTTATTTGCACGGTCCTTGCGTGTATTATACAGCGCGCGGTTTCTTGTAGATGCCCACCAACAACTGCAATGGGACTGGTCTACCGGAGGAGCTGGTTTTATAATCTAGTCTAATCTGTACAATGAGATTTGACAGTTCTTGTTAGCTATGTTACATGAATGATCTCTGACAATCAGAGAGTTTCGGTGGACAGTCTAACGAGGTCATGGGTGTCAGGGTCCAGTGTAGAAGAAGCCAATTTCGATTGGATATTGAATTCATGACATTTGGTAAATAGGGACGAAATATAGTGTATTTAGGTGACGGTGGGTGATGTTCTGGTGTGCATGCCCCGAGGCCACGACGACAAAACGCGTGTGTGTGTGCCATAAACGCGCCTTTCTGCGACCTCAGGCGATAGAGAAACCCTGGTTTTTGATGGATCACGCCAATGCTGGAATTCACTCTACACAGTATTCTAATGAGTGATGTCCATATTGTCACATCCACAATGGCATGGACATTAGAATCAGTCGAATTGAAGTTTTCAAACGAAACAATGTTTTTGTTCAGTGTGTGGAATTAAATTAAAAGTCATATCCACGTCTTTCTATGGTTTGGCTATAATTAATTGCGTATCAAGCTTCAATAAAGTTTGGTTGTTGAACTGAAATAGTTACCTAAATTGTTAATTTAACAAAACATGTTGTCACCTGCTGTCTCCCCAACGCGGGTGAGGGAGCGACAGAGGTAAAAAAATAAAGGTAAAATAGTAAATAATAATAAATAAATAGGGTTCGAAGTGTCCGGATATCTTGCGCATGCCCACTTCAGATGGGATGGTACAGTATCCGCGGTGATGCGACCGGCCAAATCATTTTATTCTCTCCATTCAGACAATGTATAGTTAACAACTATGCGAGTGGCAAGGACAATCATCGGTATTTACAAAGACATATGCTAGTAACATGTCGCGTAAAAGTAATGTCAGTTTCTTGTCCATTTTTTCGTTGGAAAATCAGTCAGTCTTGAGCCTTGATTTATCTTGTTTAACATACAAGGAAGCGCATGTAAGGTAGACAGTGAAATGTGCAAAATATAATTGAGAAAATATGATTTTTATCAAGGCAATGATCCTCAACGGACAAGGGATTGTATTTCTTCTTTCCTTTCTAATAAACACATTATTTTGTCAAAGCGAAGAGGCATCTTGCCATGGAGCTTTTGATATTTATTTCGTTTTAGATAGGTAAGTATTCTAGCCTCTAAACTAAATGGAAGATGTCGTTGATATGAACGTGACTTCTTGTTCTATTTTTTTTATGTTGAAGTATCTTGTATCAACATAATTCAATAGCATCTATCAGGTGTCAGAGTGCACGTATCAAACATTTTATTATCAAGTTATGTGTGTGAAAAAAACAAATGTGTAACAAGTAGTCAAAATGCTAATGTAAATAGTATTAAAATGACTAATGTTCTTTTTCAGTCTGTATAGTCCTCGTATGGGTTTGTTTGGTTTAGAGAGTTCCATTGTGTGCTCTACAGGTCTGGTAGTGTGTATGATAACTGGGGAGAGATCTATGAGTTTGTGGAGCAGCTCACCAACCGCTTTGTGAGGTAAACTGTCTATGCTCTCAGGTCAAGCTCTCTATGAGGTTACATTTGCTTTGAACATGTCACAATCCATCAGGACAAAACCCACACAACTCTCTCTCTCTCTCCCTTTCTCTCATGATACAAGTTTTCAGTATATTGACTGTTTGAGCCCCTTTTATCAATGATTTACCAAGGGCATGTTTTCACAGCTGGAATCAATAGGTAAACTGTAGTAAACACGGCCCTGTGAAAGTGGGGCATATCTTTATCGAGTAGAAGCCTAGGCATTTAACAAAAAGTAGGTCCACCGAACACTAGGATACTGCATGACTGGGATTATTTTTAAACTTAATAATGGGGTACTAAATTTAACTCCACAAAACATTCGGCACATCTGGCTGTGGTGGCAACTGGTGTATAATTGTAGGCTAATGTAGAAAAAAATGGTTAGCCCCAAAGGGTGTGGGGAATAGGGCTAAGTAAAGCTACTAGTGTAGTCTTTTAAATACAAAATGACCAGTCATTGCTGGAGTTAATCTGCTTCTGCATCTTCTTGGGTGTTTAATCCCATTTATCCCCTTGTGTATCTGTGTTTGTTCTAGTCCAAAGATGAGAGTTTCCTTCATAGTTTTCTCATCTAGAGCGGAGGTGATTCTACCACTAACTGGAGACAGGTACTACTACAATAAACATATTTCACCTAACGAGACAGCACACACACTCTCTCGCGGTACACATCATCTCTCAGATAATATAGGACCTAAAATGCATATTTCTCGTTCCTTTGTAGGTATGAAATAGAGGAAGGCTTGAAAAAGTTAAGTGAAATCAGACCAGCTGGTGAAACATACATGCACGAAGGAATGAAAGTGGTATGAAGTTTTGATTCGTAGCAGTTATATATATTTTTGTAGTTGTACTGTATGTGTTGTCCACATTATGTGTGGTCCTTCTGTAGCTCAGTTGGTAGAGCATGGCGCTTGTGACGCCAGGGTAGTGGGTTCGATTCCCGGGACCACCCATACGTAGAATGTATGCACACATGACTGTAAGTCGCTTTGGATAAAAGCGTCTGCTAAATGGCATATATATTAAAACATGGCTTCCTACATGTAGGCTTCAGAGCAGATAAAGGCCCAGGTCACACGGTCATCCAGCATCATCATCGCTCTGACTGATGGGAAACTGGAGGTCTATCCCTATGAACTGACAGTAGAGGAGGTAATGCCATTATAATAGACTGTGATGAGCAATAACATAGTACTTACTTTGCTTTGAGCTCTTACTAGTACACAGCTATTTTCCATAAATTCATCCATTGGTTCTCTCTTTTTGTTTCAGGCTAACGCGGCCAGGGAGTTTGGTGCTAGAGTGTACTGTGTCGGTGTGAAGGACTTTGATGAGAGACAGGTATGATTTTGAAGTCTCACTTTATCAATTGTAGGCTGGAGAAGCCGTCACAAACTGCACACAGCCATGCACAAACAGTATCCCTGCTGAAATATTGGTTTACATTGAAATCTGTTGGATAAGCATGCACAATGCTGTAACAGCTGATTGATATTGATAACATAGTGAAAGGAAAATGAGAGTACCAGTTTAATGATTTGATCGTCTGTCCCTCTCAGCGAGCGTTAGCAGTCTGGACAGGAAGTCCGTTGTACTGTAATCATCTAATAAGATCACGATCGTGCCAGCCCTGCTTCCTGTTATAGTTTCATTACATTAGATGAGAGCCTTGGAAACCAGGCAGGAAAACATCAACAGAGAGACAGAGTAATGTACTGATGTACGTTAGATGTGGGAAGGCAATCTCTCAGATGTTGTGTAACATCATAGAGTATGCTTGCGTTCTTATCTCTACAGCTTGTTGACATTGCAGACAGCAAAGACCAAGTATTCCCAGTGCTGGCTGGATTTCATGCACTCAAAACCATTGTGAATTCGGTGAGGTCAGAATAATTACATAGAACAATATGTCAGAATAAACTTTAAGACACATACCATGTAATTTACATCATCGTTATTTATATTTTTCACAGATTTTGAAGAAATCCTGCACAGAAATATTCAGTATAGAGCCCACTAATGTTTGTGTGAACGGTATGTTGCAAAGATTTAGTTTGTCGTTATACTGATTAAATGTGATCAATATTGGTTAACATTATTATTAGTTTGTTCCCGAAAATCCTAACATTGTGACCCTCCATAACATTCCAGAATCTTTTAACATTGTGCTGAGAGGATATGATTTCACCCGTGGGAGGAGCCAGGAGGGAGTAATCTGTGTTCTCACAGTCAACCAGAAGACCTACAGTTAGTATACCCTACCACAAGCTCCATAATGCATCACATTCTGCATTCCAATATTGACACACCAACCTACTGTAAGAGTGCAAATTGACAATAACACCCCCTAACCGCTTGTTACATCACATTCATTCATGTATATTACCAGATGCCACAGTCCTTTGTAGTTGTACACCAAACAATGCACTTCAATGCCATTCCTCAGGATTCAATCAATTTCACCATGGAAAGATGTTGGTCACCCTGTTCATTCTGTAGCCATACTAATAGAGTAATGAGGCCATGGAGTGAATGTTGGGGCTCACTATTTTCCCAAACCGGAGAGAACAGAACAGTGTCTTATTTAGTAGCTAGAGAACAGAGACGTCATTCTGTAGCCAGCTGAGTGCATGGAGCTGGTCTCTGTCTCATTGCTTAATATAGAACATAACAAACAATGTGTCTTCACTGAGAGGGAATAGAGATCACCCCCCACCCTCCCTTTCACACTTTCTCTCGCTCCCCACAACCCCTCCCTCTCGCTCTGTCTCTCTTTCCCTCTCTCCCAGATGAGAGCCCTAGTGTGGTGCAGGATGGCTATCTGTTGTGTCCAGCACCAGTGCTGCATGAAGTCGGACAGTAAGTGCTGCACTTGATTCTCTCCTTGTGGAACTTCCTGTAGCCATAAATGGCCAGTGAGCTACTGAGTGCGTTCAGATGGGCAGATCAAAGGAATGGCATGTTGTCTGTTGGTTGCCGTGAGAGAAGAACCATGCTGAAACCCAAGCTCCACTGTCGAAGAGTACACACACTTTCATTCAGGGTGGGCAGTTGGTTCGACGGGTAACGGATCGATTGCTTTATAAAAACAACAAAATAAAATAATTCAAGTATAAAAATAGAATAGAAGTTTGGTGGAGATTGGAGAATAAATGCGGTTCAGTCCTATTCCATTACAGTTACCTGCCTGGTTTCGTAATAAAATATCAAACGAATAGGCTGAACCAATGTGTAGTGGTGAGACACACCAAAATGGTTTGGCATACTGTCATTTAAACAGTTTAGTACATGAGGATGTTTTTGTGAGACTTTGTGACCCTGTTAGTGTTTACTCACTGGGCAAAAACGCATTGTATCAACTTTGTTTCCACGTCATTTCAACCCCCAAAATCTATGTGATAACGTTGAATCAACGTGTCAATCTGATTGGAAAAGCACAAAAAAAGTCATCAACATGAGGGCAATTTTTTGCTCCCAACTTTTACCCTAAATCCAATGACATGGTGACACTTGTTGTTGATTTTACTTTGAATTCACGTTAGTTGACAACTCAACCAAATGTTAATCAAAACTAGATGTTGAACTGACGCCTGTGCCCAGTGGGTACCCACCGTTGACCATGTAATAGTGTTTACCCTGCCACCAGCATGCCTGTTTGCTATGGCACAGTGCCCTGGCATTTCAACGTTTGGTCTGCCAGGCCGATTCATCAATTAAGTTCGACTTGACCTACTTTGTTAGTCTCTTTCTCTCTCAGCAATAACATAGAAATGGGCTGGATTTCCTTTCTCTCTCAATAGATCGATAGATGTGCTGATCAGCTTGAACAAGGGTCAGTCCTACATCTCAAGTCCATTCACTATCTACGCTACAGAATGTGTGAGTATCAGTATTACAGACAACGCCAACACTCAAAACAAACAGCCTCACTCCACTGACATTCAGTTTGGTCAGTCTTAGTTCACCAAAGTCTAGTCTGATAAAGTCCATTAAATATTTAAGCAATAAGCCAGAGGATGCGTGGTATATGGCCAATGTACCTCGGCTAAGGGCTGTTCTTAAGCACAATGCTACGTGGAGTGCCTGGACACAGCCCTTAGCCGTGGTATATTGGCCATATATCACAAACCCCTGAGGCGCGTTATTGCTATTATAAACTGGTTACCAACATAATTAGAGCAGTAAAAATACATGTTTTATCATACCCATGGTATACAGTCTGATAAACCACAGCCTTCAGCCAATCAGCATTCAGGGCTTGAAAAACCCAGTTTATCAAGTATTATATATTATATTTATGTTTGGTATAAAGTAATCTGTTCAAGTCTGTGTTGCGTACCGGGCTGCTTTGTTTACCATTCAGACTCAATGAGGGATTCAGATCAAATGTATATTCCACAAGAGGGAAATTAACTTGGTCATGTGCTTAAAAAGATGGTACATAAAACATGAAAACACAGAAAGTACACAATAGAATTCATTCAGAGTTCTATAGCTACACATTTAAAGTGACAGTGTCTCCTGATGCAGTCTGATGGGACAGTGGTGCTGGTGCTGGTCTTGGTCCTCCTCCTGTTACTGGCTCTGGTTCTGCTGTGGTGGTTCTGGCCGCTCTGCTGCACTATTGTGAGTGGTTCAACACAGCACTTTTCCCCTTGAAAAATAGAAACAGTATGAGTGAATCAGTTAAAATGGTTGTTGGTTGATAGTATATAGTAATAGAAGAAGGCTTCTATTTTACAGGTGATCAAGGACCCCCCTCCCTGTCGCCCCCCTCCTCCCCCTCCTCCACCAGTACCTGTGAGTGGACTGTCGCTTAGATCCTTAAGACTGTTGTTTAAATCAACATGAATGTCAGTTCATTCAGCTCTTCACAGGGTTAATGCAGTGGTTTCACTGTGTCTCCTCCAATAGGAGCCTGAGGAGGACCCTCTACCCAAGAGGAAGTGGCCCATGGTGGATGCATCCTATTATGGAGGAAGAGGTATCGGAGGAATGAAACGCATGGAGGTATGTCAGAATGAGTATTACCCCATTCAACCCCATCTATTTGGGCTGCACTATATCTTGACACTGAGTTGTGTTACTTTATTTTGAGTGATGTTAGTAACTCTAAAGGTCTGAATGGTTATTTTGTGCTACAAAAAAATATATAAACAGTATAAAATGAAAGGTGAAGTGTATAAAATAACCTAATGTAAAGTGTGTATTAGGTTCGATGGGGAGAGAAGGGTTCCACGGAGGAAGGTGCACGGCTAGAGAAAGCTAAGAACGCAGTGGTCACAATGGTGGAAGAGGAGGTGGATGAAACCATTGGAAGAAAACCAATGCCTCATAGTCCACACCCC
Organism: Oncorhynchus keta; assembly: GCF_023373465.1. Taxonomy (NCBI): domain Eukaryota; kingdom Metazoa; phylum Chordata; class Actinopteri; order Salmoniformes; family Salmonidae; genus Oncorhynchus; species Oncorhynchus keta. The sequence goes on from NC_068432.1 coordinate 43,331,593, forward strand.
ACCTATCACATCCCAGAACAGTCCAGATGGTACACACCCATCAAGGTCAGTTCGGATGCTTTCAAACCCAGTTGACAATGGCAGTCAGTAACTGACTTGATGTCTTTAATATTTTTTACCGGTTTCATCATATCTTTTTTTAGACTGGTTTCATCACCACAATTCTCATTGTTTCTTTCTCTCAGGGGCGTTTTGATGCTCTAGTAGCATTACTCAGGCGCCAGTATGATCGAGTTGCTGTCATGAGACCAACAGCACAGGACAGGGTAAGGTACCCCCTTCTATAAAGGTTTCCAGATTACTTCCTGAATGGACTGCATTTAAATGGGATTGACCAAACCCTGACTGCAACAAAAGAAAGAGAAAGGAAGAGAGAGAAAGAGAGAGAACAGAAGAGAAAGAGAGAAAAGAAGAGAAAGAGAACGAGAGAAAGAGAAAGAGAGAGAAAAGAGAAAGAGAGAAAAGAAGACTGAGCTCGCTGTTTGGTCATTGTCATTCAGTTTTCACACGTTTAGTAACCTTGTCTAGCTCATCAGTGGTGAGGGGTAGTAAGGGAGAGAAAGAAAACCTAGAAGGTTAGTTATGACTCTCCACTGAGAGAAGAGGATGGATGTCCATGTTGGTGTGACTGGCCACCCTGACCCTTAATGTCTACAGTGCATTAGGAAAGTATTCATTCCACTTGACTTTTTCCACATTGTTACGTTACAACCTCGTTCTAAAATGGATTAATTAAAAATATATATTTTGTGAAGTGCACCAATCCCCCCTGCAGCAAAGCACCCCCACAACATCATGCTGCCACCCCCGTGCTTCACGGTTGGGATGGCGTTCTTCGGCTTGCAAGCCTCCCCCTTTTCCTCCAAACATAACGATGGTCATTATGGCCAAAGAGTTCTATTTTAGTTTTTTATCGGACCAGAGGACATTTCTCCAAAAAGTACGATCTTTGTCCCCATGTGCAGTTAGTTGCAAACTGCAGTCAGGCTTTTTTTATGGTGGTTTAGGAGCAGTGGCTTCTTCCTTGCTGAGCGGCCTTTCAGGTTATGTCGATATAAGACTTGTTTTACTGTGGATACAGATACCTTTGTACCTGTTTCCTCCAGCATCTTCACAAGGTCCTTTGCTGTTGTTCTGGGATTGATTTGCACTTTTCGCACCAAAGTACGTTCATCTCAAGGAGACAGAACGCGTCTCCTTCCTGAGCGGTATGACAGCTGCATGGTCCCATGGTGTTTATACTTGCATGCTATTGTTTGTACAGATGAGCGTGATACCTTCAGGCGTTTGGAAATTGCTCCCAAGGATGAACCAGACTTGTGGTCTTGGCTGATTTCTTTTGATTTTCCCATGATGTCAAGCAAAGAGGCACTGAGTTTGAAGGTAGGCCTTGAAATACATCCATAGGTACACCTCCAATTGACTCAAATGATGTCAATTTGCCTATCAGAAGCTTCTAAAGCCATGACATCATTTTCTGGAATTTATCCAAGCTGTTTAATGGCACAGTAAACATAGTGTATGTAAACTTCTGACCCACTGGAATTGTGATACAGTGAATTATAAATGAAATAATCTGTCTGTAAACAATTGTTGGAAAAATTACTTGTGACATGCACAAAGTCGATGTCCTAACCGACTTGCCAAAACTTTAGTTTGTTAACAAGACATTTGTGGAGTGGTTGCAAAACAAGTTTTAATGACTCCAACCTAAGTGTATGTAAACTTCCGACTTCAACTGTATGAAGAGCAGTTAATCAAGGAGGTGATGGAGTCCAGTGAGTCTCATTATGCACGTAACGCTGTAACGCTTATGTAACGCTTATGCACGTGACAGGTGTGCGCCCTAACGAGCAGCCTGGTGACCTAGAGGCCGGAGAGGGAGCACACGTGACAGACTGTATTTGGGGAGTTTCTCCCAATTCTTCTCTGCAGATCCTCTCAAGCTCTGTCAGGTTGTTTGGGGAGCATCGCTGCACATCTATTTTCAGATCTCTCCAGAGATGTTAGATAGGGTTCAAGTCCAGGCTTTGGCTCGGCCACTCAAGGACATTCAGAGACTTGTCCCGAAGCCACTACTGCATTGTCTTGGTTGTGTGCTTCGGGTTGTTGTCATGTTGGAAGGTGAACCTTTGCCCCAGTCTGAGGTCCTGAGTGCTCTGTAGCAGATTTTCATCAAGGATCTCTCTGTACTTTGCTCCATTAATCTTTCCCTCGATCCTGACTAGTCTCCCAGTCCTTGACTCTGAAAAACATCCCCACAGCATAATGCTACCACCACCACCATGCCAGGTTTCCTCCAGATGTACCGCTTGGCATTCTGGCCAAAGAGTTCAATCTTGGTTTCATCTGACCAGAGAATCTTGTTTGTCATGGTCTGAGAGTCCTTTAGGTGCGTTTTGGCAAACTCCAAGCGGGCTGTCATGTGCCTTTTACTGAGGAGTGGCTTCTGATGTCCACTCCCCCGATTACTCAGTTTGGCCAGGTGACCAGCTCTCGAAAGAGTCTTGGTGGTTCCAAACTTCTTCATTTTTATGAATGATGGAGGGCATAGTGTTGTTGGAGTCCTTCAATGCTGCAGACATTTTTTGTTACCCTTCCCAAGATCTGTGCCTCGACACAATCCTGTCTCGGAGCTCTACGGACAATTCATTCAACCTCATGGCTTGGTTTGTGTTCTGACACTGTCAACTGTGTGCCTTTCCAAATCCAATCAATTGAATTTACCACAGGTGGACTCCAATCAAGTTGTAGAAAAATCTCAAGGATGATCAGTGGAAACAGGATGCACCTCAAGTTTGAGACTCTGTTTTTTATTTTTAATAAATTTGCAAACATTTCTAAAAACCTGTTTTCACTTCGTCATTATGAGGTATTGTGTATAATTTGATGAGGAAAAACAATTATTTAATCAATTTTATAATAAGGCTGTAAAGTAGCAAAATGTGGAAAAGTCAAGGGGTCTGAATACTTTCCGAATGCATTGTATTATCACCATTATGTGAGGCCTCTGCCCTGTCACAGTTAGTAAACGAAGATGGGGGGGATGTCATACTGTGTTCTTATACTCTGTCACACCGTGTTCGTGTAGTACGTGTTAATTAAGACACTGATCATTCATACTATTGTCCTGTCATTATAGACCAGACACTCTAGGTAAGTGCAGGATGCTGGTCATCCTCTTTCCATTAGTAAGGAAGGTGGGGTCTGTCTGGGGTGTCAGTTCATGTGATAATACTATACTGAATTTGTTCTGAATTAATACACTACATTTACTATAACAACCTTTTGAAATAAATGTTTTATTACATGGTTATGGTTTTGTAAGTTACAGGTCAGTTGAGGTCAAATGTAACTTATTATTATGGTGCCAGATTTCGGTTTCAACTTAAAACTGCAACCAAAATGTACTATTTCAAGCAAAACTCCGTAAAACATCTTGGCTTCAATAAGTAATTGATAAATGTGAACACTGAACAGGCATACTAGCTGTAAGCATGCGTTTAAACATGCACCAATTCCTCTTCCTGGTGTGTGGCTATAAGAGGGCTGGTACTTACAGTGGCTTTCGAAGGTATTCCCACTTGGCATTTTTCCTATTTTGTTGCCTTACAACCTGGAATTCAAATGGATTTGGGGGGGGGGGTTGTATCATTTGATTTCCACAACATGCCTACCACTTTGATGATGCAAAATATTTTTAATTTGTGAAACTAACAAGAAATAAGACAGAAAAACAGAAAACTTGAGCGTGCATAACTATTCAACCCCCCAAAGTCAATACTTTGTAGAGCCACCTTTTGCAGCAATTACAGCTGCAAGTCTCTTGGGTATGTCTCTATAAGCTTGGCACATCTAGCCACTTGGATTTTTGCCCATTCTTCAAGGCAAAACTGCTCCAGCTCCTTCAAGTTGGATGGGTTCCGCAGGTGTACAGCAATTCACAATTGGATTGAGGTCTGGGCTTTGACTAGGCCGTTCCAAGACATTTAACAGTTTCACCTTAAACCACTCAAGTGTTGCTTTTGCAGTATGCTTAGGCTCATTGTCCTGCTGGAAGGTGAACCTCTCATATCTCTGGAAGACTGAAACAGGTTTCCCTCAAGAATTTCCCTCTATTTAGCACCATCCATCATTCCTTAAATTCTGACCAGTTTCCCAGTCCCTGCCGATGAAAACATCCCCACAGAATGATGCTGCCACCACCATGCTTCGCTCTGGGGATGGTGTTCTCGGGGTGCTGCTGGTACACTCTGTTTATCATATATGCATAGTCACTTTAACTATACATTCATGTACATACTACCTCAGTTGGGCCAACCAACCTGTGCTCTCACACATTGGCTAACCGGGCTATCTGCATTGTGTCCCACCACCCACCAACCCCTCTTTTACACTACTGCTATTCTCTGTTCATCATATATGCATTATCACTTTAACCATATCTACATGTACATACTACCTCAATCAGCCTGACGAACCGGTGTCTGTATGTAACCTCGCTACTTTTATAGCCTCGCTACTGTATATAGCCTGTCTTTTTACTGTTGTTTTATTTCTTTACTTACCTATTGTTCACCTAACACCTTTTTTGCACTTTTGGTTAGAGCCTGTAAGTAAGCATTTCACTGTAAGGTCCACTGTAAGGTCCTGTTGTATTCGGCGCACGTGACAAATAAACTTTGATTTGATGAAAGGTGTTGGGGTTTGCGCCAGACATAGCGTTTTCCTTGATAGCCAAAAAGCTATCTGATTAATGCCCTCCTTGCCTGGTCCATGAGTTTTGGCAGGTTTGTTGTGGTGCCATATTCTTTCGATTTTTTAATAATCGATTTAATGGTGCTCTGTGGGATGTTCAAAGTCTCCTTTGTCTTCATGGGGCCGCTTGCTTAGTGTTGTTGCAGACTCTAGGGCCTTTCAGTGTATATATACTGAGGTGTATATAGGTGTATATAAACAGGTGTATATATACTGAGATCATGTGACAGATCATGTGACACTTAGATTGCACACAGGTGGACTTTATTGAACTAATTATGTGATTTTTGAAGGTAATTGGTTGCAACAGATCTTATTTAGGGGCTTCATAGCAAAAGGGTTGAATACATATGCACGCATCACTTTTCATTTTTTTTTTTTTTTAATTCTTTGAAACAAGTGATTTTTTTAAATTTCACTTCACCAATTTGGACTATTTTGTGTATGTCCATTACATGAAATCTAAATAAAAATCAATTTAAATTACAGGTTGTAATGCAACAAAATAGGAAAAACACCAAGGGGGATGAATACTTTTGCATGGCACTGTATCTGCTCTATACTCGCCTGGGATAACGATGGGGGCTCCCTTCTTGACCGAATGGGAGTGGCTGTCTGTTCAGCCAGTTATACTCTCGTGCTTGATTGGCTAAAATTGATGTTGTGTCAATGCCCCGGCCCATTCACCATCTCCTCCTTCCTTACCCATTACAGGCTGCCTCAATTGAGTTTAATTATGATATATTATTGTAAATACCAACTCTGCATTGTTCAAAAATGTCCATGATATGCCACGTATATAGCGACTCCCATTAGGAGCTCATTTTGTAACTGATCTACCTTATTTATCTGAGAAACAAGTCCATTCATGGTGGGGAGAATGGGTAGATGCAGCCATGCACTATTGTTCATGAGGATTAGGCTGATATGGAGGTGGGGCTGGGGAGGTGTTACTGCTGTAATGAAATATAGTGTATGCCAAGGAAGTACTGCTGTACATTTTTTAATAAGTGTAGAATACAATAGGTACATTTAAGCCTAACTGCTCTCTATTGTACAAAATGATGTGTTCTTAATAACTTACCTGGTAAAGTGAAAGGTTTAAATGGAATAAATAATCTGCATTTTGTTTTGTTTCAGGGGCGCTGTATGAATTTCACCCGAGTTCCCAATCATTAGGTCAAACACACCATAATCTGTGGACTATGAGGCTATGGAGAGAACAGGAGCCCATAGCCGTGGGAAGAGTGGGTGCTGAGGGTGCTGAGGGTGCTCTCGGCCCCCTGAAGAAAAAAATATATAGACAAAACATTTATTAATACATATTTTATTTTTATTTATATATATTTTATATTTTAAATACTTCACAAAAGTAGTACACTGGGGCTTTACTAGTCCTGGATTTGCGGACCGATATAGCCGTCTGTATCAGCACCCCCACCCTCAAACTACTTCCTGCGGCTATGCAGGAGCCTATGGGCAACATACCTAAAACATCCAACTGTAAATGTGCCTCTCCTAGGACTTATTATTTAACATGTATTTATCTGGAATAAAACAGGGCTGTTCAGTAGCATTCAACAATGTTAGCTTGCTTACTTGCTATAAAATCCTCATGTCACCGTTTCATTTATTGTCAGGAGTCATTCAAGTTCATGTCTGTTTATTGGTCATATAAACATGATATACGTGGATATACAATTAAATACTTAACTTACAGTTTCACCTCTTGACAATAAAACAACAATCGTAAGTAATTAAGTGAATAAAAGAGTACTAAAAATAAAGCTCAGTGAATTTTAAAAAATTGGTACAAAATGTTGAAATTTTTTGTACACAGTGTATTTCTCTTATTTTTTATTCAAGCTCTGCTGTTTCAAATGTGGTTTTCTAAATAAAGATTTTTCAACATTCTGTGGAAAGATTGTAAGGATTTCACTTTCAAGTAAAACTACAACAGGGTCATATTTTTCGAAAGCTGCAGGCCAAATCTCATTCATGTTGCTAAATGCCATAATACAAATCACATTGTTTATCTAATCCCCTTGACCTAATGCTTATTGTACATAAACACCCTGCTTCGGTTTCCAGGCCCTGAGGACAAACAGAACAAGAGAGAATAATGTCAGATCCGCGTTTTATTTTCTAGAGGAGGTATTTATGGGAAAGACTATTATAATTGCAGAATGCAATGGGCTTGATACACATAATTTGCATGTAAAATCCAATGGGAATCCCCAAATAATTGATTTACATGATAAAAATGTACATAAATAAACAATACGCCTACTCCTAAATTTTCATCAGTCTATGTGGCTACTTATTTTCCCATCATTGTAGCTGCCTATGATGTGATCATAAAATCTGGTGAATTTGCTAATCTACAGTACCAGTCAAAAGTAACAGTTTTCCTTTATTTTTACTATTTTCTACTTTGTAGAATAATAGCGAACACATCAAAACTATGAAATAACGCATACGAAATCATGCAGTAACCCAAAAAAGTGTCTAACAAATCAAAATATATTTAAAATGTTAGATTTTTCAAAGTAGCCACCCTTTGCCTTGATGACAGCTTTGAACACTCGTGGCATTCTCTCAACCAGCTTCATGAGGAATGCTTTTCCAATAGTCTTGAAGGAGTTCCCACATATGCTGAGCACCTGATGGCTGATTTTCCTCCACTCTGCGGTCCAACTCATCCCAAACCATCTCAATTGGGTTGCGGTCGGGTGATTGTGGAGGCCAGGTCATCTGATGCAGCACTCCATCACTCTCCTTCTTGGTCAAATAGCCCTTACACAGCCTAGAGATGTGTTGGGACATTGTCGTGTTGAAAAACAAATGATAGTTAGTCCCACTAAGCGCAAACCAGAAGGGATGGCGTATCGCTGCAGAATGCTGTGGGAGCCATGCTGGTTAAGTGTGCCTTGACTTCTAAAAATATCACTGACAGTGGCACCAGCAAAGCACACCCACACCAGCACAACTCCTCCTCCATGCTTCACGGTGGGAACCACACATGCAGAGATCATCCGTTCACCTACTCTGCATCTCACAAAGACACAGCGGTTGGAACCAAAAATCTCCAATTAGGACTCACCAGACCAAAGGACAGATGTCCAAATCAAATCAAATGTATTTATATAGCCCTTCGTACATCAGCTGATATCTCAAAGTGCTGTACAGAAACCCAGCCAAACAGCAAGCAATGCAGGTGTAGAAGCACGGTGGCTAGGAAAAACGCCCGAGAAAAGCCAAAACCTACGAAGGAACCTAGAGCTGAACCAGGCTATGAGGGGTGGCCAGTTCTCTTCTGGCTGTGCCGGGTGGAGATCATAACAGAACATGACCAAGATGTTCAAATGTTCATAAATGACCAGCATGGTCAAATAATAATAATCACAGTAGTTGTCGAGGGTGCAGCAAGTCAGCACCTCAGGAGTAAATGTCAGTTGGCTTTTCGTAGCCGATCATTAAAAGTATCTCTACCACTCCTGCTGCCTCCAGATAGTTGAAAACAGCAGGTCTGGGACAGGTAGCAGGTCCGGTGAACAGGTCAGGATTCCATAGCCGCAGGCAGAACAGTTGAAACTGGAGCAGCAGCACGGCCAGGTGGGCTGGGGACAGCAAGGAGTCATCATGCCAGGTAGTCCTGAGGCATGGTCCAACGGCTCAGGTCCTCTGAGAGAGAGAAATAAAGAGAGAAAGAGAATTAGTGAGAGCATACTTAAATTCACACAGGATACCGGATAAGACTGGAAAAGTACTCCAGATATAATATACTGACCCTAGCCCCCGACACATAAACTACTGCAGCATAAATACTAGAGGCTAAGACAGGAGGGGTCAGGAGACACTGTGGCCCCATCCGATGATACCCCCGGACAGGGCCAAACAGGAAGGATATAACCCCACCCACTTTGCCAAAGTACAGCCCCCACACCACAAGACAAGGCCGAGTATAGCCCACAAAAATCTCCGCCACGGCACAACCCAAGGGGGGGCGCCATCCCAGACAGGAAGATCACATCAGTGACTCAACCCACTCAAGTGACACACTCCTCCTAGGGACGGCATGAAAGAGCACCAGTAAGCCAGTGACTCAGCCCCTGTAATAGGGTTAGAGGCAGAGAATCCCAGTGGAAAGAGGGGAACCGGCCAGGCAGAGATAGCAAGGGCGGTTCGTTGCTCCAGAGCCTTTCCGTTCACCTTCACACTCCTGGGCCAGACTACACTCAATCATATGACCCATTGAAGAGATGAGTCTTCAGTAAAGACTTAAAGGTTGAGACCGAGTTTGCATCTCTCACATGGGTAGGCAGACCATTCCATAAAAATGGAGCACTATAGGAGAAAGCCCTGCCTCCAGCTGTTTGCTTACAAATTCTAGAGACAATTAGGAGGCCTGCGTCTTGTGACCGTAGCGTACGTGTAGGTATGTACGGCAGGACCAAATCAGAGAGATAGGTAGGAGCAAGCCCATGTAATGCTTTGTAGGTTAGCAGTAAAACCTTGAAATCAGCCCTTGCCTTGACAGGATGCCAGTGTAGAGAGGCTAGCACTGGAGTAATATGATAAATTTGTTTGTTTCTAGTCAGGATTCTAGCAGCCGTATTTAGCACTAACTGAAGTTTATTTAGTGCTTTATCCGGGTAGCCGGAAAGTAGAGCATTGCAGTAGTCTAACCTAGAAGTAACAAAAGCATAGATATATTTTTCTGCATCATTGTTGGACAGAAAGTTTCTGATTTTTGCAATGTTACGTAGATGGAAAAAAGCTGTCCTTGAAACAGTCTTGATATGTTCGTCAAAAGAGAGATCAGGGTCCAGAGTAACACCGAGGTCCTTCACAGTTTTATTTGAGACGACTGTACAACCATTAAGAGTAATTGTCAGATTCAACAGAAGATCTCTTTGTTTCTTGGGACCTAGAACAAGCATCTCTGTTTTTTCCGAGTTTAAAAGTAGAGTGTTTGCAGCCATCCACTTCCTTATGTCTGAAACACATGCTTTTAGCGAGGGCAATTTTGGGGCTTCACCATGTTTCATTGAAATGTACAGTTGTGTGTCATCCGCATAGCAGTGAAAGTTAACATTATGTTTTCGAATGACATCCCCAAGAGGTCAAATATATAGTGAAAACAATAGTGGTCCTAAAACAGAACCTTGAGGAACACCGAAATTTACAGTTGATTTGTCAGAGGACAAACCATTCACAGAGACAAACTGATATCTTTCTGACAGATAAGATCTAAACCAGGCCAGAACTTGTCCGTGTAGACCAATTTGGGTTTCCAATCTCTCCAAAAGAATGTGGTGATCGATGGTATCAAAAGCAGCACTAAGGTCTAGGAGCACGAGGACAGATGCAGAGCCTCGGTCTGATGCCATTAAAAGGTCATTTACCACCTTCACAAGTGCAGTCTCAGTGCTATGATGGGGTCTAAAGCCAGACTGAAGCATTTCGTATACATTGTTTTTCTTCAGGAAGGCAGTGAGTTGCTGCACAACAGCCTTTTCAAAATAAATTGAGAGGAATGGAAGATTCGATATAGGCCGATAGTGTTTTATAATTTCTGGGTCAAGGTTTGGCTTTTTCAAGAGAGGCTTTATTACTGCCACTTTTAGTGAGTTTGGTACACATCCAGTGGATAGAGAGCCGTTTATATAATCAGAAACTTTCTGTCCAAAAATGATGCAGAAAAATTAATCCATGCTTTTGTCACTTCTAGGTTAGACTACTGCAATGCTCTATTTTCCGGCTACCCGGATAAAGCACTAAATAAACTTCAGTTAGTGCTAAATACGGCTGCTAGAATCCTGACTAGAACCAAAAAATTTGATCATATTACTCCAGTGCTAGCCTCTCTACACTGGCTTCCTGTCAAAGCAAGGGCTGATTTCAAGGTTTTACTGCTAACCTACAAAGCATTACATGGGCTTGCTCCTACCTACCTCTCTGATTTGGTCCTGCCGTACATACCTACACGTACGCTACGGTCACAAGACGCAGGCCTCCTAATTGTCCCTAGAATTTCTAAGCAAACAGCTGGAGGCAGGGCTTTCTCCTATAGAGCTCCATTTTTATGGAACGGTCTGCCTACCCATGTCAGAGACGCAAACTCGGTCTCAACCTTTAAGTCTTTACTGAAGACTCATCTCTTCAGTGGGTCATATGATTGAGTGTAGTCTGGCCCAGGAGTGGGAAGGTGAACGGAAAGGCTCTGGAGCAACGAACCGCCCTTGCTGTCTCTGCCTGGCCGGTTCCCCTCTTTCCACTGGGATTCTCTGCCTCTACCCTGTTACGGGGGCTGAGTCACTGGCTTGCTGGGGCTCTCTCGTGCCGTCCCTGGGGGGTGCGTCACCTGGGTGGGTTGATTCACTGTTGTGGTCGGCCTGTCTGGGTTGCCCCCCACCTTGGGTTGTACCGTGGCGGAGATCTTTGTGGGCTATACTCGGCCTTGTCTCAGGATGGTAAGTTGGTGGTTGAAGATATCCCTCTAGTGGTGTGGGGGCTGTGCTTTGGCAAAGTGGGTGGGGTTATATCCTTCCTGTTTGGCCCTGTCCGGGGTGTCCTCGGATGGGGCCACAGTGTCTCCTGACCCCTCCTGTCTCAGCCTCCAGTATTTATGCTGCAGTAGTTTATGTGTCGGGGGCTAGGGTCAGTTTGTTATATCTGGAGTACTTCTCCTGTCCTATTCGGTGTCCTGTGTGAATCTAAGTGTGCGTTCTCTAATTCTCTCCTTCTCTCTTTCTTTCTCTCTCTCGGAGGACCTGAGCCCTAGGACCATGCCCCAGGACTACCTGACATGATGACTCCTTGCTGTCCCCAGTCCACCTGGCCATGCTGCTGCTCCAGTTTCAACTGGCCTGGGCCCTAGGACCATGTCCCAGGACTACCTGACATGATGACTCCTTGCTGTCCCCAGTCCACCTGGCCATGCTGCTGCTCCAGTTTCAACTGTTCTGCCTTACTATTATTCAACCATGCTGGTCATTTATGAACATTTGAACATCTTGGCCACGTTCTGTTATAATCTCCACCCGGCACAGCAAGAAGAGGACTGGCCACCCCACATATGCTCTCTCTAATTCTCTCTTTCTTTCTCTCTCTCGGAGGACCTGGGCCCTAGGACCATGCCCCAGGACTACCTGACATGATGACTCCTTGCTGTCCCCAGTCCACCTGGCCATGCTGCTGCTCCAGTTTCAATTGGCCTGGGCCCTAGGACCATGTCCCAGGACTACCTGACATGATGACTCCTTGCTGTCCCCAGTCCACCTGGCCATGCTGCTGCTCCAGTTTCAACTGTTCTGCCTTACTATTATTCAACCATGCTGGTCATTTATGAACATTTGAACATCTTGGCCACGTTCTGTTATAATCTCCACCCGGCACAGCCAGAAGAGGACTGGCCACCCCACATATGCTCTCTCTAATTCTCTCTTTCTTTCTCTCTCTCGGAGGACCTGAGCCCTAGGACCGTGCCCCAGGACTACCTGACATGATGGCTCCTTGCTGTCCCCAGTCCACCTGACTGTGCTGCTGCTCCAGTTTCAACTGTTCTGCCTTATTATTATTCGACCATGCTGGTCATTTATGAACATTTGAACATCTTGGTCATGTTCTGTTATAATCTCTACCCGGCACAGCCAGAGGAGGACTGGCCACCCCACATAGCCCGGTTCCTCTCTAGGTTTCTTCCTAGGTTTTGGCCTTTCTAGGGAGTTTTTCCTAGCCACCGTGCTTTTACACCTGCATTGTTTGCTGTTTGGGGTTTTAGGCTGGGTTTCTGTACAGCACTTTGAGATATCAGCTGATGTACGAAGGGCTATATAAATAAATTTGATTTGATTTGATTTGCAGTAGTTTGTGTCGGGGGGCTAGGGTCAGTTTGTTATATCTGGAGTACCCCTCCTGTCCTAATTCGGTGTCCTGTGTGAATCTAAGTGTGCGTTCTCTAATTCTCTCCTTCTTTCTTTCTCTCTCTCGGAGGACCTGAGCCCTAGGACCATGCCCCAGGACTACCTGACATTATGACTCCTTGCTGTCCCCAGTCCACCTGGCCATGCTGCTGCTCCAGTTTCAACTGACCTGAGCCCTAGGACCATGCCCCAGGACTACCTGACATGATGACTCCTTGCTGTCCCCAGTCCACCTGGCCATGCTGCTGCTCCAGTTTCAACTGTTCTGCCTTACTATTATTCGACCATGCTGGTCATTTATGAACATTTGAACATCTTGGCCATGTTCTGTTATAATCTCCACCCGGCACAGCCAGAAGAGGACGGGCCACCCCACATATGCTCTCTGTAATTCTCTCTTTCTTTCTTTCTCTCTCTCGGAGGACCTGAGCCCTAGGACCGTGCCCCAGGACTACCTGACATGATGACTCCTTGCTGTCCCCAGTCCACCTGGCCATGCTGCTTCTCCAGTTTCAACTGTTCTGCCTTGTTATTATTCGACCATGCTGGTCATTTATGAACATTTGAACATCTTGGCCATGTTCTGTTATAATCTCCACCCGGCACAGCCAGAAGAGGACTGGCCACCCCACATAGCCTGGTTCCTCTCTAGGTTTCTTCCTAGGTTTTGGCCTTTCTAGGGAGTTTTTCCTAGCCACCGTGCTTCTACACCTGCTTGCTGTTTGGGGCTTTAGGCTGGGTTTCTGTACAGCACTTTGAGATATCAACTGATGTACGAAGGGCTATATAAATAAATTTGATTTGATTTTTTCCATGTGAATATTAAAGTCACCAAAAATTTGAATATTATCTGCTATGACTACAAGGTCCGATAGGAATTCAGGGAACTCAGTGATGAACGCTGTATATGGCCCAGGAGGCCTGTAAACAATAGCTATAAAAGTGATTGAGTAGGCTGCATAGATTTCATGACTAGAAGCTCAGCTTGTAAATTGAAATTTGCTATCGTAAATGTTAGCAACACCTCCTCCGCCTTTGCGGGATGCACAGGGGATATGGTCACTAGTGTAACCAGGAGGTGAGGCTTCATTTAACACAGTCAATTCATCAGGCTTACGCCATGTTTCAGTCAGGCCAATCACATCAAGATTATGATCAGTGATTAGTTCATTGACTATAATTGCCTTTGAAGTAAGGGATCTAACATTAAGTAGCCCTATTTTGAGATGTGAGGTATCACAATCTCTTTCAATAATGACTGGAATGGAGGAGGTCTTAATCCTAGTGAGATTTCTAAGGCGAACACCGCCATGTTTAGTTTTGCCCAACCCAGGTCGAGGCACAGACACAGTCTCAATGGGGATAGCTGAGCTGACTACACTGACTGTGCTAGTGGCAGACTCCACAAAGCTGGCAGGCTGGCTAACAGCCTGCTGCCTGGCCTGCACCCTATTTCATTGTGGAGCTAGAGGAGTTAGAGCCCTGTCTATGTTGGTAGATAAGATGAGAGCACCCCTCCAGCTAGGATGGAGTCTGTCACTCCTCAGCAGGCCAGGCTTGGTCCTGTTTGTGGGTGAATCCCAGAAAGAGGCCCAAATATCTACAAATTCTATCTTTTGGGAGGGGCAGAAAACAGTTTTCAACCAGCGATTGAGTTGTGAGACTGCTGTAGAGCTCATCACTCCCCCTAACTGGGAGGGGGCCAGAGACAATTACTCGATGCCAACACATCTTTCTAGCTGATTTACACGCTGAAGCTATGTTGCGCTTGGTGACCTCTGACTGTTTCATCCTAACATCGTTGGTGCCGACGTGGATAAAAATATCCCTATACTCTCTACATTCGCCAGTTTTAGCTTTAGCCAGCACCATCTTCAGATTAGCCTTAACGTCGGTAGCCCTGCCCCCTGGTAAACAGTGTATGATCGCTGGATGATTCGTTTTAAGTCTAATACTGCGGTAAATGGAGTCGCCAATGACTAGGGTTTTCAATTTGTCAGAGCTAATGGTGGGAAGCTTCGGGAGGAGTAGAGACAAGAGAAGGCTTGGCCTCAGACTCCACCTAGCTGCTTAATGGGGAAAACCGGTTGAAAGTTTCTGTCGGATGAATGAGCGACACCGGTTGAGCATTCCTACAGCATTTCCCTCCAGAAACCATGAGAAAGTTGTCCGGCTGCGGAGACCATGCGAGGCGATTTATACTAACGTTACTATCTGTCCTATTCATCCTTTCGTTCACTGAAATTACCCTTGCCTAACGATTGTGTCTGAAGCTGGGCTTGTAGCACAGCTATCTGCGCCGTAAGGCGATCGTTCTCCTGTATATTATGAGTACAGTGACTGCAATTAGAAGGCGTCATGTTAATGTTACTACTTAGCTTCGGCTGTTGGAGGTCCTGACAAACCACGTCCAGATAAAGCATCCGGAGTGAAAAAGTTGAATGAAAAAAAGTTGAGTGAGGGAAAAACCAAAAATATAAACGGTAATTAAAAGGTAAAAACCGTAAAGTTCTCAGGTAGCAAAGTAAGGTTGGCAACAAATGCACAGCAACACGTAAACAAGTCTGCAAGTTCCACAGGTCTAATGTCCATTGCTCGTGTTTCTTTGCCCAAGCAAGTCTCTACTTCTTATTGGTGTGCTTTAGTAGTGGTTTCTTTGAAGCAAATCAACCACGAAGGTCTGATTCACGCAGTCTCCTCTGAACAGATGATGCTCAGAGGAAACCCTAAAAATGGTCAGACTCCAGTCACCCTAGTCATAAACTGTTCTCTCTGCTACTGCATGGCAAGCGGTACCGAAGTGCCAAGTCTAGGTCCAAAAGGCTTCTCAACAGATTCTACCCCCAAACCATAAGACTCCTCAACATCTAATCAAATATACTACCCATACTATTTGCATTGCACCACCCCCTCTCCTACTCTTTTACGCTGCTGCTATTCTGTTTATTATCTATGCATAGTCACTTTAACTCTACATACATGTACATATTAACTCAATTATCTCGACTAACCAGTGCCCCTGCACATTGACTCTGTACCGGTACCCCCTGTATATAGCCTCACTACTGTTATTTTACTGCTGCTTATAAATTATTTGTTACTTTTATTTATTTTATTTTTTACTTAACAGCTATTTTTCTTCAAACTGCATTGTTGGTTAAGGGCTTGTAAGTAAGCATTTCACTCTAAGGTCTACACCTGTTGTATTCGGCGCATGTGACAAATGTAAGTTGATTTGTTTTGATGTGTCTGTTACTTGAACTCTGTGAAACATTTACAAGGGCAGCAATCTGAGGTGCAGTTAATTGCCGATTTCTGTGGCTGGTAACTCTAATGAACTTATCCTCTACAGCAGAGATAACTCTGGGTCTTCCTTTCCTGTGGCGGTCCTCATGAGAGCCCGTTTCATCATTGTGCTTGATGGTTTTAACGACTGCACTTGAAGAAACTTTAAAAGTTCTTGACATTTTCCAGAATGACTGATCTTCATGTCTTAAAGTAATGATGGACTATCATTTCTCTTTGCTTATTTTAGCTGTTCTTGCCATAATATGAACTTGCTCTTTTACCAAATAGGGCCATCTTATGTATGGCAACCCTACCTTGTCACAACACAACTGATTGGCTCTAACACATTAAGAAGGAAAGAAATTACACAAATTAACATTTAACAAGGCACACTAGTTAATTGAAATGCTTTCCAGGTGACTACCTCATGACGCTGGTTGAGAGAATGCCAAGTGTGCAAAGCTGTCGTTATTTACCTTTATTTAACTAGGCAAGTCAGTTAAGAACAAATTCTTATTTTAAATTATGACTAGGAACAGTGGGTTAACTGCCTTGTTCAGGGGTAGGACTACAGATTTGTTTTTACCTTGTCAGCTCGGGATTCGACCTTGCAACTGTTCGGTTACTAGTCAAAGGCAAAAAGTGGCAACTTTGAAGAATCTCAAATGTTTAACACATTTTTGGTAACTACATGATTCCATATGTGTTATTTCATAGTTTTGATGTATTAACTATTATTCTACGATGTAGAAAATAGTAAAATAAAGAAAAACTCTTGAATGAGTAGGTGTGTCCAAACTTTTGACTGGTACTGTAGGTCATCTCCATCATGTCCAGATGATCATATCCAGATGGGCAATAAAAATACATTTCATTTCTGGACACAGACTTCTTCAACTGCGGTTCATGAAATCGTATTTTATTCAAGTAGTTTATGAAGTACAGAGGGGGGTCCATGGGCACGTCTGTCGCAGGGCTATTGTGTAACTTCAGAACGACGATTTTTGGTTTTGTTGATGGACTAGCTAGCATGAGCTGCTGGGCTAGCCAGCTGCTTAGCATAGTGTAGTGTGTCATTGATTTAGCTATAGTCAATTAATTAAAAGCTTGCTAGATCACAAAGTAAGGTGTATTGTAGCTAAATGACACCACGTAGACATCGATAGCATGCAACAAAAGGTAATTTTATATCTGCTAGCCAGCATGAAAGCTATAACGTTAGCTAGTTCGCTAGCTAGCATGCCCGGCTAAATTTTCAGTTGTACCTACATGTTATGAGAGGAATGCATATATTTCGATCAATCTCTTAGCTCTGATTTATTCCTAGAAACTAACTTAGCTATTGCCAAAAGCATGTTGACTTTCTGATTTTATTAGTCATATCTTCAGATCCTCTGTTAAATCTGCTATCAGCAGAATAGTACCTTGTTGTTGAACTACAAAAGCGCTCCATCTTTGTCAAATTTAGATTGCAATGAAACCGTAGTGCCACGCTATAACATTACCCTGTTGTGTGCCCCTTTCATATTTTCAGCCTTAAAACGGTGCCAGAACTCTGAAATCTGATGGTCCAAAATGCCTCAAAAACTTAAGTTACACAAGAGTAGTCACTATATTGAGCTGGGGAGTTACCAGTACTGGCCAGTTCTGGTGCCTCGGGGAATCCGCTTGTACACATTTGAACAGATCCCGTTATTCTTGAAAGAAAACCCATATATTACAGATGGATACAGAGCACACTTGACGTCAAAACTATGTTTAAAAAGGTATGTAAAATCAAGAGAATAAGCCTAGTTGTTGTAGTAATATATAGATAGTTGTTGTGTAGCCTGGTCCCGGATCTATACTGTCTTGCCAACTCCTGGTCACACCAAACAAAATTTCCATAGCAGTTGGCAAAACAGCACAAACAGATCTGGAACCAGGCTAGTTGTTGTGTATTGTTTTCCACCCCTCTAGCATCTTTGTGCTGTCCAATGAAACAGTCAACATATGGACTCATCTGTTGGGCTTCCTCCTGTTCTTCCTACTGGGGGTGAATGACATGTCTACAGTCCTGCCGGCTTCAGGTGCCAACAGAGAAGACTATGTCATCTACTGCATAGGACTTTTCTGCTTTCAGGTGTGTGTGTGTGTGTGTGTGTGTGTGTGTGTGTGTGTGTGTGTGTGTGTGTGTGTGTGTGTGTGTGTGTGTGTGTGTGTGTGTGTGTGTGTGTGTGTGTGTGTGTGTGTGTGTGTGTGTGTGTGTGTGTGTGTGTGGGTGGATGTGACAGAGGTCACAGCGATCTGTCTTATGTCCATGAAAATCTTAATCTACTTTGCTTTTGTGCCTACACACCTGTAATGTTCCATTCTGCAGCTCTGCATTTAGTACTGTTGTAGTATTGCTACCTGTTGTTTTTCTAGGTGTGTATGCTGTGTTCAGTGGGGTATCACCTCTTTTCCTGCCACCGCTCAGAGAAGACGTGTCATCGCTGGTTGGCGCTGGACTATGCTGGAATCTCTGTGGGAATCCTGGGCTGTTACATTCCAGGGGTCTTCTATGCCTTCTACTGCAACATTGTATGTTGGACAATATAATAGCCATTTCAGCCCATTGTTTTTATTTCACCCATACTGGTATATATATTATTTTTTTTTCGCCCATAAAATGTATACATATAGCCTTGTATATATAGCCTTATATAGCCTTGTGAAACCAGACTGATCTGTCTGGTTTAACAAGGCTAATAAAGATAACATGTTAAACTTACTGTGAAGATATACCTACATAAACTGTCTCTGAAATGTAATCCCTTCTCCTGCTCTGCTCTTTATTCTTGTTTTCCAACTCCCCTAGTTCTGGAGACAGGTGTACGTGGTGATTGTTCTAGCGTTGATATTGGCCATATTCTCGGCTCAGATCCACCCTCACTACCTCTCTAAGGAGTGGCAACACCTGCGGACCGTCATCTTCTGCTCTGTGGCTGGCTACGGGGTCATCCCAGCTGTCCACTGGGTCTGGCTCAATGGAGGCTTCAGCTCCGCTGTCGTCCAGGTGAAACTGCAGAATTGTTATACAATTATTACAAAGATGAAATGCATACAAAGATTTATAAATACAAATATTACAATGCCAGAAAATATTCTGCACAGGAGTGAAGTATTTCTTACCGTATTGCAGTTGTTCCTCCCTCGTGTGATTGTGATGTATTTGATAGCTGGAGCTGCGTTCCTCTTTTACATCTCTAAAATCCCAGAACGCTGCTTCCCAGGTGAGCCTTCATGCTTAACACATCTATTCCACAATATTACAAATGACCTTGTATAGCAAATAACCACTCATATGATTAAGATGAGTAATTGTGCACCTTGCTTTCCCAGGTGAGCTTCATGCTTTTGACCCATTTATAAGACATGTATAACATAATACTCTTTCCATTTGTTACTGTACACTGAGTGTACAAGATATTAGCAACACCTGCTCTTTCCATGACAGAGTGACCAGGTGAAAGCTGTGATCCCTTGAATGGGGTATGGTAGTAGGTGCCAGGTGCACCGGTTTGAGTGTATCAAGAACTGCAAAGCTGCTGGGTATTTCACGCTCAACAGTTTCCCGTTTGTATCAAGAACGGTCCACCACCCAAAGGACATCCAGCTAACTTGACACAACTACGGGAAACATTGGAGTCAACATGGGCCAGCATCACTGTGGAACGCTTTCGACACCTTGTAGAATCCATGCCGTTCTGAATGCAGAATGGGGTGAAACACAATATTAGGGTGTTCCTAATGTTTTGTACAATGTATATTTCAGTCACCTTTTTTTTGCAAACTTTTGATTGGCCAAATAGCCTCTGTCTTCCATTTCCTTATTCCAAGCTCAAAAAACTTTGAACACTTCATATTTGAAGTGACCTTTTGATGACCTTGTGATGCCCTTTGACCTCCACAGGTCAGCTGAACTATCTGGGTGCCAGCCACCAGGTGTGGCATGTCCTGGTAGTGTTTATGTTCTACTGGTGGCACCAGACTGCTGTGTATATAATGAACTTCAGACACAACCAGCCATGCCCTCCTCTCTACACCAATAGTGGCTAGCTGGAGCCACACAGACTTGCATCTAGCCACCAAGCAACCACAGCCTGTACTGTAGCCACTCAATGCAATCAAACCAGACTACAGACCTCCTATATAAGCCTATTCTACAGATGCCCAGTCAAGACCTATATCCAAGAATACCCATGACAGTACTGTTAAACCTTGTAGAAAGCTTGAAACCATCTCTGGTTTTAAGGTTTGCTATTGGTGGTATGCAATCGTATCTGCTTTCTGCTGAGACTTCTGTAAGGCCAGGTTATAAGAGATGGAAAGACAGGTCAATCATAGCCTGGTCCCAGGTCTGGGAAGCAAGATGGCACAAACAGATCTGGGACCAGGCAGGGTAAGTCACTAGACACACTGTACACAATACATATACCACTACCGCTGAACATTTTCTCTGATTCTCCGATTATCTTTTCATATTCAAGATTTTTTTAACCTGATTTGTATCTATTAATTTGCATGTAAGCTACTGTTTGAATGTTACATGCTGTGAAATGCTTCTCTGCTGCCTTGAGCAAATGGGACCTTCCAAAGGGTTATGTGCAATCTACCTACCTACTATCCTATCCTATGGAAGTGGAACAACAACAAAAAAGTTATTTTTGCTTGAGTAGTTTTATCTGTATTCATCAATACTTGAATTGTTTGTGTGTTGTATTATTGCCTCTGGCACAAACTTCATTGGATTCTATGGTGGGGTTGAGTAGTTATCTTACTGTTTTTCATTAATGGTGGGGTTGAGTAGTTATCTTACTGTTTTTCATTAATGGTGGGGTTGAGTAGTTATCTTACTGTATTTCATTAATGGTGGGGTTGAGTAGTTATCTTACTGTATTTCATTAGTGGTGGGGTTGAGTAGTTATCTTACTGTATTTCATTAGTGGTGGGGTTGAGTAGTTATCTTACTGTATTTCATTAGTGGTGGGGTTGAGTAGTTATCTTACTGTTTTTCATTAATGGTGGGGTTGAGTAGTTATCTTACTGTATTTCATTAGTGGTGGGGTTGAGTAGTTATCTTACTGTATTTCATTAACGGTGGGGCTGAGTAGTTATCTTACTGTATTTCATTAACGGTGGGGCTGAGTAGTTATCTTACTGTATTTCATTAATGATGGGGTTGAGTAGTTATCTTACTGTATTTCATTAATGGTGGGTTACTTTTAGTATTAGTGGTCAACTGACCTCCTTCCTCTCACAATCCACTCGAATCTAAGGTCTGATTCAAGAACTGTTTAGAGAAATGTAACCAACTAAACATAAACCCAATAAAATAGATTGGGATTAAATTCCCCTCGCCTTAATTTGTTAGTGTCCCTGTGTCACTCACGGGTGTGAACAACTGCATAAGAACAAAAGTCCTAATGGCCAGTATTATCGATTGTATATTATACACCACTAAAGTGTAGTACACTTGAATTTAGGTTAGGTCAAATTACTACCCAGTCTCTCTCTATGCAACAATATACTGTACATCTCCTGCCATTTTAATCCAGTTCCCAGTCATTTAATTAAAGGAAATGTATCCAGCAATGCAATGACATTTTGGTCACACGTTTTTAGATTGTCTCCAGCTGACATACTTAGCCTCTAGTCAGATAAGGATGCTCTGTCAGAGTCGTGTGTATAGGTGGCAGGGAAGTCATGACATGCTCAGAACATATCACAGCCTGTAATGACTGGAAATGTAGCAGACTGTTTGTTTGCCTTGTAAATTCACTTTTGTTTTTAAGTATGACTTTCATTATTTACTATGTAATTACTGTATCATTTTACCTGTCTGTCTTGTTTGTTACGTTGTTCAACATTTGTTTTTAATTTATTTTGGCATGGTTGATGGACCTTTAGTCAGTGCCAGTATTCAAAAGTAAAGGGGCACATTATTTTAATTATCTGTTATATGACATGTTTCTCTTTGATTACTATCAATAAATAAAGACTGCCTCAAGAAATATCATTGTTGAAGTTATGTAATGAGAATATTCAATTCATTTGCAATGACATTTACTTTTACTTGTAGCTACAGTTTTCAGAAAGTGCCTTCGTCCTCAAAGTTGACTATATCCTCGTCTTCTCCTTGCAATCAAACGTCTTCCAGAACATAGGCTAATTTTGGCATATGAGGATTATATTTTCTCTAAACTCATTCTACAATATAACCTCCCAGTTTAAATTGAGGGATTATAATCTACAGCCATTGTTCTTTTCTTGCAGCCACTAATTAGAATTTTGTAAGGGTTTGAGTTGTCAGATACTCCCAACCTGGATTACAAATCCTTGTTCGAGCGGCGTTCCGTGGTCGACGTCACCGGCCGTCTAGCCATCACCGATCCATTTTTCATTTTCCATTTGTTTTGTCTTTGTTTTTTACACACCTGGTTTAAATTCCCCCATTTACATGTTCATTATTTAACCCTCTGGTTTCCCCCATGTTTGTGTGCGTGTTTGTTTTATTGTAAGGCTGTATCTGACAGCTGGTATATTTGTTGCTGGGTTTTGTTATTTACAGCCGTTTATTTCGTGGTACCGGTATTTTTCCAGCACCATAGTATTGTGTTTATACTGGTGTTTTCATGAATGAAATACCTTGTCCACGCAACTCAGCTCTCCTGCGCCAGACTCCTTTCACCAGTTACCCACAGCCTTGACAGAAACACGCACCCCTTCGGAATGGAGTCAGCAGGAGCAGGTGCCCCTGCAGTAGGGGTTGAGGAGCGGGTCCAGCAGCACGCTGCCATGCTGCAGCATCTCGGCAGCGCCATGGATCGCGTTCTACAAACCATGGAGCGCTGGGAGAGAAGAGGAGTCCCTCCAGCGTCTCCACCAGCACCACCAGTCTCACCATCACTCTCCCCTCCTTCACCCGGACCCAGTGGGATTCGGCTCACCCTCCCGAGGGAGTATGATGGAACGGCGGCAGGTTGTCAGGGGTTCTTGTTCCAGCTAGAGTTCTACCTGGCAACCGTCCACCCGGCTCCTTCGGGCCTCGAGAGCGTGGCCACCCTCGTCTCCTGCCTCTCAAGGAAAGCCCTGGAGTGGGCCAACGCCGTATGGGGGGGAAGAAGAAGCGGTGTTGGACCACTTCGAGGATTTCACCCGCTGCTTCCGAGCAGTCTTTGACCATCCGCCTGAGGGTAGAGCGGCTGGGGAACGTCTCGTCCACCTGAGGCAGGGGACTAGGAGCGCATCGGAGTTCACGTTGGAATTCCGGACCCTGGCCTCAGGAGTGGGATGGAAAGACAGGGCCCTGATCGATCACTACCGGAGCAGCCTGCGCGAGGACGCCCGTCGGGAGTTGGCCTGCAGGGACACCACTCTCACAATCGACCAGCTGGTGGACCTGTCCATCCGGCTGGATAACCTGTCTGCTACCCGCGGACGTCCAGATCGGGGTCTGTCGGTTCCATCCCCCAGCACCACAGCTCCGGCGTTCCATGCACCATCTGTGGCCGCAGAGGGCACACTGCCGGTTGGTGCTGGGGAGGTTCCTCTGGGAGTCGAGGCAGCAGGCACTCTCGTGCAGGCACTCTCGAGCACTCTCGTGTCACCCCAGGTGAGTCAGCACCAGGCTCACCCAGAGCCCCCTGTTGCTCACATGTTTTTGTTAATTAATCGCCACCGTGCGCATCCCCTCTGAATATGCCGATTTGGCTCTCGCCTTCTGTAAAAAGGCGACTCAATTACCACTCTATCGACGGGGGGATTGTGTGATAAATCTTCTGGTAGACGCAGCACTTCCTAGGAGTTACGTGTATCCCCTGTCGCAAGAAGAGACAGCGGCTCTGGAAACATATGTCTCAGAATCGCTGGTGCAGGGGTACATTCAGCCCTCCACTTCACCTGCCTCCTCGAGTTTCTTGTTTGTGAAGAAGGATGGAGGTCTGCGCCCGTGTATTGACTATCGAGGCATCAACCAAATCACTGTGAGGTACAGTTACCTGTACAGTACAGTTTCAGTTGCCTCTCATAGCCAGTGCGATCAAGTCAATGCACTGGGCGCGGTTCCTCACAAAATTGGATCTCAGGAGCGCTTACAACCTGGTGCGTATCCGGGAGGAGGACAAGTGGAAGACGGCATTTAGTACCACCTCATGGCACTATGAGTACCTCGTCATGCCGTACATGTTGATGAATGCTCCATCAGTCTTCCAGGCCTTTGTAGACGAGAGTTTCCGGGACCTGCACGGGCAGGGTGTAGTAGTGTATATCGACGACATTCTGATATATTCCGCTACACGCGCCGAGCATGTGTCCCTGATGTGCAGGGTGCTTGGTCGAGTATGACATATACGTCAAGGCTGAGTAATGCCTGTTTGTTAAACAGTCCGTCTCCTTAGGGTACCGCATTTCCACTTCAGGGGTGGAGATGGAGAGTGACCGCATTTCAGCCGTGCGTAATTGGCCGACTCCCACCATGGTAAAGGAAGTGCAGCAGTTTCTAGGGTTTGCCAACTACTACCGGAGGTTTATCTGGGGCTTTGATCAGGTAGCGGCTCCCATTACCTCACTGCTGAAGGGGGGACCTGTGCGTTTGCAGTGGTCAGTTGAGGGCTCTGTTTACCTCAGCTCCCGTGCTGGCTCATCCAGATCCCTCTTTGGCATTCATAGTGGAGGTGGACACATCCGAGGCTGGGAAAGGAGCCGTGCTCTCTCAGCGCTTAGGTACGCCACCGAAGCTCTGCCCCTGTGCCTTCTATTCAAATAAGCTCAGCCCGGCGGAGTGAAACTATGACGTGGGGGACCGGGAGTTGTTGGCTGTCATCAAGGCTTTGAAGGCATGGAGACATTGGCTTGAGGGGGCTAAACACCCTTTTCTCATCTGGATGGACCACCTCAATCTGGAGTACATCCGGGCGGCGAGGAGACTGAACCCTCGCCAGGCAAGTTGGGCCATGTTCTTTACCCGTTTTGTTTTCACTGTCCTGTCCTAGAGACCAGGTTCCCAGAACGCGAAGGCAGACGCACTGTCCCGGATGTAGCACTGTCCCACAGAGTAGTGGTCCATGGATCACACTCCCATACTCCCGGCCTCTTGCTTGGTGGTACTGGCAGTGTGGGAGCTGGACGCAGACATCGAGAGGGCGTTACGTACAGAGCCCACTCCCCCCAGTGTCCAGCTGGGCGTCTGTACGTTCCGTTTGCTGTCCGCGACCGCTTGATCTATTGGGCCCACACATCACCCTCCTCTGGTCATCCGGGCATCGGTCGGACAGTGCACTGTCTTAGTGGGAAGTCCTGGTGGTCCACCTTGGCTAAGGATGTGAGAGTTTATGTTTCCTCCTGCTCGGTGTGCGCCCAGTGCAAGGCCTCTAGGCACCTGCCCAGAGGGAAGTTACAAGCTTTACCCATTCCTCAACGGCCCAGGTCGTACCTGTCGGTGGACTTCCTGCCGGATCTGGCTCCCTCACAGGGTAACACCACGATCCTGGTCATTGTGGATCGATTTTCTAAGTCCTGCTGTCTCCTCCCTTTGCCTGGTCTCCCTACGGCCCTACAAACTGCGGAGACCCTGTTCACACACATCTTCTGGCACTACGGGGTGCCTGAGGACATAGTATCTGATCGAGGTCCCCAGTTCACGCCAAGGGTCTGGAGGGCGTTCATGGAATGTCTGGGGGTCTCAGTCAGCCTTACCTCAGGTTTTCACCCCGAGAGCAACGGGCAAGTGGAGAGAGTAAATCAGGAAGTGGGTAGGTTTCTGCGGTCTTATTTCCAGGACCGGCCGGGGGAGTGGGCAGCATTCATACCCTTGGTAGAGATGGCCCAGAACTCACTCCGCCACTCCTCTACCAACCTCTCCCCTTTCCAGTGCGTACTGGGGTACCAGCCGGCTCTGGCGCTGTGGCATCAGAGCCAGATCGAAGCTCTTGCGGTGGAGGAATGGTTTAAGCGCATGGAGGAGACGTGGGACGCCGCTCATGTGCACCTTCAGCGGGCCGTGAGGCATCAGAAAGCCAGTGTAGAACGCCACCGCTGTGAGACCCCGGTGTTCGCACCGGGGGACCGGGTTTGACTCTCGACCCGAAACCTGCCCCTCCGCCTGCCCTGCCGGAAGCTGGTTCCGCGGTTTGTGGGGCCATTCAAAGTCCTGAGGAGAGTGAACGAGGTCTGTTACAGTTTACAGCTTCCCCCAGATTACCTTATTAACTCCTCGCTCCATGTGTCTCTCCTCAGGCAGTAGGTTCCTCCGCCCCCTCTGGACATCGAGGGGGCCCCGGCATATGTAGTCAGATCGACACTGGTCACGAGGCGTCGGGCGAGGGGCCTTCAGTGCCTCGTGGAGTAAAGAGAAAGTTAGACGCACAGATATCATATCGTCCAAAAGATGCTAACTTCCCCTGTTATTGTAATGGTGAGAGGTTCGCATGTCTCAGGGGTATGATATTTGTGTGTCTAACTTTCTCACTCATTATTCACGATTCATTCAGGACTATCCGTAATTATGGGAGAAACTCTCAGGTTCAAGTCCAGGCTTTGACTGGGACACTCAAGGACATCCCAGAAATGTTCCATACTCACAAAATTTAAATTTCTCACAAATATGCCCAAATTTGTTTAGTGGGCATTTAGGCTTTGCCAAGATAATCCATCCACCTGACAGGCATATTAAGAAGCTGATTAAACAGCAAGGTACACCTTGCGCTGGGGCAATAAAATATCACAAAAAATTGGAAGTTTTGTCACACAACACAATGCCACAGATGTTTAAGATTGAGGGAGCGTGCAATTGGCATGCTGAATGCAGTAATATCCACCAGAGCTGTTGCCAGATAATTTAATTAATTTCTCTACCATAAGCCGTTTTAGAGAGTTTGGCAGTACATCGAACCGGCCTCACAAACACAGACCACGTGTATCGTGTCGTGTGGGCGAGTGGTTCGCTGATGTTAACGTTGTAAACAGTGCCCCATGGTGGCGGTGGGGTTACGGCATAAGCTACGGACAATGAACATGCATTTTATCGATGGCAATTTGAATACAGAGAGATACCATGATGAGATCCTGAGGCCCATTGTCGTCCGCTGCCATCACCGTGTTTCAGCATGATAATGCACAGCCCCATGTCACAATGATCTGTACACAATTCCTGGAAGCAGAAAATGTCCCAGTTCTTCCATGGCCTGTATACTCTCCAGAGATGTCACCCATTGAGGATGTTTGGGATCCTCTGGATTGACGTGTACATCAGCGTGTTCCTCTTCCCGCCAATATCCAGCAACTTCACACAGCCATTGAAGAGGAGTGGGACAACGGAGTCAATCACCACCTTCCAGAGACACCTGAAACCCCACCTCTTTAAGGAATACCTAGGATAGGATAAGTAATCCTTCTCACCCCCCTTTTAAGATTTAGATGCACTATTGTAAAGTGACTGTTCCACTGGATGTCATAAGGTGAATGCACCAATTTGTAAGTCGCTCTGGATAAGAGCGTCTGCTAAATGACTTAAATGTTAAGTGTAAACAACATTCCACAGGCCACAATCAACAGCCTGATCAACTCTATGCATAGTCACTTTAACTATACATTCATGTACATACTACCTCAATTGGGCCGACCAACCAGTGCTCCCGAACATTGGCTAACCGGGCTATCTGCATTGTGTCCCGCCACCCACCACCCACCAACCCCTCTTTTACGCTACTGCTACTCTCTGTTCATCATACATATATAGTCACTTTAACCATATCTACATGTACATACTACCTCAATCCGCCTGACTAACCGGTGTCTGTATGTAGCCTCACTACTTTTATAGCCTCACTACTGTATATAGCCTGTCTTTTTACTGTTGTTTTATTTCTTTACTTACCTATTGTTCACCTAACACCTTTTGTGCCTGTAAGTAAGCATTTCACTGTAGGGTTGACACCTGTTGTATTCGGCGCACATGACAAATAAACTTTGATTTGAGATGTGTTCCGCTGCATGAGACAAATGGTGGTCACACCAAATACTGACTGGTTTGCTGAACCATGCCCCTACCTTTTTGTAAAGGTATCTGTGACCAACAGATGCATATCTGTATTCCCAGATCATGTGAAATTCATAGATTAGGGCATTAATGAATTGATTTAAATTGACTGATTTCCTTGAAATGTGAAATTGTTGCATGTTGCGTTTAGATTGTTGTTTATTATACAATAGAAGTGACTCCAAAAGAACACAATACATCATTTACCTTCATTTCTATTGGCCACAAAATCTGAAACACAGCCAAAACAAACAGCAGATGCGTCCCACAAGTTTGTAGAATCACAAGCCTGATGTAATCATTGCGACCTAGGAATATGGGACCAAAACTTTTGACTACTTTAATACACAGGGGAATTTGTCCACTAAAATGGGGGGACTGTATTCAAAAAGTGCTGTAATTTCTAAACATTTCACCTGATATGGATGAATTTCCCTCAAATTAAAGCTGACAGTCTGCACCATCATTTCAAATCCAAAGGTCTGGAGTACAGAGCCAAAACCAAAAAAAATGTACTTTCCCAAAATGTTTGGAGCTCACTGTATATATATGTATATTCCAGTCTCTCACATTGCTTGTTCTGATATTTTTTATTTTATTTTATTTTTTGCATTATGTGTATATTGTTTTTTTGTTGTTCTAGGTATTACTGCACTGTCGAAGCTGAAAACACAAGCATTTAGCTAGGTATTACTGCACCGTTGAAGTTAGAAACACAAGCATTTAGCTAGGTATTACTGCACTGTTGAAGCTAGAAACACAAGCATTTAGCTAGGTATTACTGCACTGTTGAAGCTAGAAACACAAGCATTTAGCTAGGTATTACTGCACTGTTGAAGCTAGAAACACAAGCATGTAGCTAGGTATTACTGCACTGTTGAAGCTAGAAACACAAGCATTTAGCTAGGTATTACTGCACTGTTGAAGCTAGAAACACAAGCATTTAGCTAGGTATTACTGCACTGTTGAAGCTAGAAACACAAGCATTTAGCTAGGTATTACTGCACTGTTGAAGCTAGAAACACAAGCATGTAGCTAGGTATTACTGCACTGTTGAAGCTAGAAACACAAGCATTTAGCTAGGTATTACTGCACTGTTGAAGCTGGAAACAAGCATTTCCCTGCACCTGCGCTAACATCTGCAAAGGGTGCTTCTAAAGCGGCTGGATGTGCTTTACCATTCGGCCATCAGATTTCCCACTAATGCTCATTATAGGACACATCACCGCACTCTATACTCCTCTGTATATGGTCATCTCTGTATACCCGGGCAAGACCCGCTGGTTGATGCTTATTTATATAGCCCTCGTAAACCTCCCTCCCCCTATCTGAGATATCTATTGTAGCCCTCATCCTCCACACATGTAACAGTATACCTTCCATTCATCCCCTCACCGGGCTCGAACCAGGGACCCTCTGCACACAGACAATAGTCACCCACGAAGCATCGTTACCCATCGCGCCACAAAAGCGCAAGGGGAACCACTACTTCAAGTATTAGTGCGCACCACCACTAGCTAGCAAGTCATTTCACATCGGTTACACATACAAAACCCATTCTTCCAGTCACATTCTGTTAAAGGTCCCCAAAGCACACACATCCAAGGGTTGATCCTCTTTTCAGTTCGCTGCAACTAGCGACTGGAACGAACTGCAAGAAAACATTCAAACTGGACAGTTTAATCTCCATCTCTCTACATTCAAAGACTCAATCATGGACACTCTCACTGACTGTGGCTGCGCAATGTGTTTTTTTTAAACCATTTTGTCCTTGGTGCTGTTGTCTGTGCCTACAGTGCATTCAGAAAATATTCAGTACTTTGTTGAAGCACCTTTGTCAGCGATTACAGCCTAGAGTCTTCTTGGGTATGACGCTACAAGTTTGGCACACCTGTATTTGGAGAGTTTCTCCCATTCTTCTCTGTAGATCATCTTAAGCTCTGCCAGGTTGGATGGAGAGCGTCGCTGCACAGCTATTTTCAGGTCCCCAGAGATGTTCGATCAGGTTCAAGTCTGGGCTTTGGCTGGGACACTCAAGGACATTCAGTGACTTGGCCTGAAACCACACCTGCGTTGTCCTGTTGGAAGGTGAACTGTTGCCCCAGTCTGAGGTCCTGAGCGCTTTGGAGCAGGTTTTCATCAAGGATCTCTCTGTACTTTGCTCCTTTCATCTTTCCCTCGATCTTGACTAGTCTCCAAGTCCCTAACGCAGAAAAACATCCCCACAGCATGATGCTGCCACCACCATGCTTCACCTTAGGGATGGTGGTGCCAGGTTCCCTTGGCATTCAGGCCAAAGAGTTCAATCTTGGTTTCATCGGACTACAGAATCTTGTTTCTCATGGTCTGAGAGTCCTTTAGGTGTTTTTTGGCAAGCAGGCTTTTACCCCCATTGCTCAGTGTGTCTGGGCAACCGGCTCTAGGAAGAGTCTTGGTGGTTCCAAACTTCTTCCATTTAAGAATGATGGCAGCTACTGTGTTCTTGTGGACCTTCAATGCAGCAGAAAATTTGCCTCGACACAATCTGGCCTTCGACCTCATGGCTTGGTTTTTGCTCTGACATGCACTGGTCAATGGTTGGACCTTATCTAGACAGGTGTGTGCTTTCCAAATCAGGTCCAATCAATTGAATTTACCACAGGTGAACTCCAATCAAGTTGTAGAAACTTCTCAAGGATGATCAATGGAAACAGGATGCACCTGAGCTCAGAGTCTCATAGCAAAGGGTCTGAATACTTATGTAAATAAGGTATCAGATTTTTTTTTTTTTCAATTGCAAAAATGTCTAAAAACCTGTTTTCGCTTTGTCATTGTTAGGTAGTGTTTGTAGATTGATGGGGATTTTTATTTATGTAATCTATTTTAGAATAAGGCTGTAACTTCGGTCTAAGGCACTGCATCTCAGTGCAAGTGCCTTAGACCACTGCGCCACTCGGGAGCCCAGTTACAGCCTACAGTCCCGTCCCTGGTTCGATTCCAGGCTGTATCACATCCGGCCATGATTGGGAGTCCCATAGGGTGTGCACAATTTGCCCAGCGTTGTCCAGGGTAGGTTGCCATAAAGGTTAAATACCTTTTTGGGGAAAAGTCAAAGGGTCTGAACACTTTCCGAATGCACTGTAACAATGTTTGTGCCATCTCTGTACTGCTACCATGTTGTGCTGCTGCCATGTTGTCACACTGTGTTGCTACCATCTTGAGTTATTGTCATGTTGTGTCGTTGTCTTAGGTCTCTGTTTTATAGTGTTGTAGTGATGTGTGTTTTGTCCTACATTTCATTTTTTTTATAGCAGCCCCCATTCCACAGGAGGCCTTTTGCTATGCAGTCATTGTAAATAAGAATTTGTTCGTAATTGACTCGCCTGGTTAATTAAATAAAACAATTTAAACATACAAAAAGTTAAGCATCAGAATACCTCAGATCTCTTACCTCCCTTATAAACTCTCCTTTATACAACGTACACGTGCATACTGTTCAGAGTCATATTGTAATTCATGTTTATCCATAGATCAAAATGGCATACTGTGTTAGGAGGATAACTGTGTTCTTGAGAGCCGTTTTGTGTATTTTCTTATCAAAAAATGAAGTGTCAAATAACTTTCTCTTTCTTATTCAATGTGTTTAACTTCTGTTTGCAGAAAGCTTGTACTAATAAAGGGTTTCATTTTAAACTCAAAACAACAATGGGTTAATATTGTTCCCCAGACTGTAGGCCTATAATCTCATTCATGTTGCTAAATGCCATGATATAATCTCATTGTTTAAGAATGTGACCTAATGGCTTACTGTACATAAAAACCCTGCTTCTGTTTCCTGTCCCTGAGGACAAACAGAAGAAGAGAGAATTATGTCAGATCCTCCTTTCATTTTCTAGGAAGGAGATCTTATGGAGATCTCATTTTATGGGGGAAAGACTAAAAGATGGCTATAAAATGCATTGGGCTTGATACCTTTTTTATTTGCATATAAGCCTTTGTCAAAGAACCTGTAAATCTACAGCACCACCTACAATCCCACTCCGGTCAGATGGAGGCAGAAGTTGTCTATTGTCCAGAGAATGAGAGGATGAAAAAGGACTGTAAAGATGTCTGGAGAAGCAGTAAAGGGAGGCCTCACTGCTGATGAACATGTTCTTCAGACCATTTGGTGCAATAGTTGAAGATGGACAGAAGATGGGAAAAGGTGCCACTGTTGTGGTGCCATCATCATCATCTGCATTGTCCTGCTACACCATCTTTGTTAACCTGCAAAGGCTAAAGAAGAGAGGAAGAGCGTGGAGGCCATCTTAATCATTGGTTGACAAATAGTGCCTCCCACTAGCCAGGTTGGCCAGGATGGCTGCATGGTGCAGCTGGTGAGAAGCAACTGCAGCGACACCCTAACCGGGACGACGCTGGGCTAATTGTGCGCCACCCTATGGGACTCCCAATCACGGCCGGTTGTGATACAGCCTGGAATCTATTCAGGGTCTGTGTTGACGCCTCTAGCATTGAGATGTAGTGCCTTAGACCACTGTGTCACTCGGGAGCCCCATATTCATTTGAATCATATTATTTTGTGCATACTCAGTGCCGGCGGTGTTCCTATTGATCAGTCAAACCGATCGGCTCGAAACACCAGCCACACTACATGATAAAGACAAAAAAACTGGGACACTGCTAGAACTTTGTCGGAACCTACAGCTGCATGTAGTGGTACTTAAATCAGCAGACCTAGACCCAGTCACACTGAACAAGCCAAGCCGTAGTGGTGCTGAATCAGCAGACCTAAACCCTGTCACACTGAACGAGCCAAGACAGAGTGGTACTGAATCAGCAGACCTAGACCCTGTCACACTGAACGAGCCAAGACATAGTGGTACTGAATCAGCAGACCTAGACCCTGTCACACTGAACGAGCCAAGACATAGTGGTACTGAATCAGCAGACCTAAACCCTGTCACACTGAACGAGCCAAGACATAGTGGTACTGAATCAGCAGACCTAGACCCTGTCACACTGAACGAGCCAAGACATAGTGGTACTGAATCAGCAGACCTAAACCCTGTCACACTGAACGAGCCAAGACATAGTGGTACTGAATCAGCAGACCTAAACCCTGTCACACTGAACGAGCCAAGACAGAGTGGTACTGAATCAGCAGACCTAGACCCTGTCACACAGAACGAGCCGAGACGTAGTGGTACTGAATCAGCAGACCTAGACCCTGTCACACTGAACGAGCCAAGATGTAGTGGTGCTGAATCAGCAGACCTAGACCCTGTCACACTGAACGAGCCGAGACGTAGTGGTACTGAATCAGCAGACCTAGACCCTGTCACACTGAACGAGCCAAGATGTAGTGGTGCTGAATCAGCAGACCTAGACCCTGTCACACTGAACGAGCCAAGACATAGTGGTACTGAATCAGCAGACCTAGACCCTGTCACACTGAACGAGCCAAGACATAGTGGTACTGAATCAGCAGACCTAGACCCTGTCACACTGAACGAGCCAAGATGTAGTGGTGCTGAATCAGCAGACCTAAACCCTGTCACACTGAAGGAGCCAAGACATAGTGGTACTGAATCAGCAGACCTAGACCCTGTCACACAGAACGAGCCAAGACGTAGTGGTACTGAATCAGCAGACCTAGACCCTGTCACACTGAACGAGCTAAGACGTCCGACAATCATTTACAACCTAAGAATTTGCCCACGACATGGACATTTTGTCTGGGATGTCAAAATCATGGCAAAAGACAGCTAACATCGTACAGTCTGCAAAGGGCTTAACAGAACCTGCTGTGTATTGGCGTCCTAGCTAGCTAGTAATGCCTGCCGAACACCTGCCCTCGCAGTCGTTAACGGAACTGTTGGAAAACAATGCCCAACAGGCGGGGATGAAGTACACTATCGGTGTGCTCGCTAGCTAGATACCTATACCACCAGAGTCCTAGTTAGCAGTGTCCTTCGCTCCCGCCTGCCGAACACCTGCATTCGCCGTGGTAAACAGAACTGCGGGAATGCATTGCCCAATAGGCGGGGTCGACAGTCTACCGTTGTCCTAGATATCGCTCCCGCCTCTTCTTATTCCATGGAGTTTAATTGGCGGTTGGCATCCAAGGTTATGATGCATTACCACCTACTGTACTGGAGCGCCCCCAACTCCCGCCTGTGTACCGGAGTCCTAAAAAAGGTACCAAGGGAAGTAGAAAGAGGGGTTCCTGCATACGATGCGGTCTGATTGAGACATGAAAAAAGGAAGGATAGCAGCACACTATAGGAGCTCAGATGCAATTACTTAATAACCTAATAACCAACGTTTGGACGTTGGTTATTATTGCATGTTGTCAGCAGCTTAAGTTATTATTAGGTTATTAACTGATTGCATCTGAGCTCCTAGAGTGTGCGGCTCTCTTTTCTGTTTTTGTGTGTTCTATTCTGCTAGCCAGCACCTTCCCTAAACTGTTGTGCGTTTCTTTCGCCTCCAGTCTCATGGAGACATAACATGCGCAGTTTGATCTACTCTAGAGATATAAGAAAGGAGGAAATATGAATCCCATTGGGCAATGAATGGAGGTAGTATAACGCCCCACCCAGCAGACTGTCGACCAATCGCTTTCACGTTCACGCGTTGTGCTACGTCATGTGGTTGCTAAGCTAACGTACCTATTTGCCATTAAAGCACGCAATGTCACGATTTCAAAGCCATACAATATTGCATAGGAAATTAATTATCTTACATCTCGGAAAATATTTGTAATGTTGTACTTGATGACAAAATTCATGCTAATGTGTGTTTTTAAGCTAGCGCCCAATTGACTCCCATTCACTCCACGAAGGAGAGCTCTCCCTGTCCCAGAATCGTCCAGACTGCACCGTATGGCCCACTGACGTACAATGGGCAACGTACACAATAGGCGGTAATACGATTGCAATGGAGATTCCTATCTCCTCAAAAGGACTGTATTTCTGGCTACTCCAGAAAGTGATGTTGCACGCAACCTCAGTAACTCAAGCACAAGGCCAACCTGGGTAGTCTACTGCTGGCTGCTATTAGCAAATAAATGAGCCTTATAACTTCTTCTGTGAGCGATTTAAATAAATTGTTAAAAGGACATAGATCTGGTAAAAAATACATTATTGGTACCATAATTGTCTTCGATTTTTTTTTTACACAAAGATATACATTTTTCCATTCACTATAATGGGGCCTAGTTCTGCTAACAAATGCCTGTAGTACAGCGGTCGGACTTGAACTTCCGTGACTTCAAGAGGGAGCAAGCCGTCTCCTCCATAGAGAATGATAGATGCCTCTAATGGCCAAAATGCTATTTTAGCGTGGGTAGCGCTATTGCGGCAGCCACTATGCTTCCACCATTTTAAAGTAGTCAAAATAGTCATCTGGGTGGGGTTTCCTATGGGTTGTAGCCATAATGGCGCTGTGGCTGTCCATGCTGTCACAGATGAGTCCTCTATCTATCTCTATGTTCTCCCCTGCTGCATACATTTTTAGGGGGACAGCTGGGATACCTTTCTCGGCAATAAAAGTCAATCTTGAGTACTAGGCTATTGGAAATCCAAATAATTGATTTAGATTATGTATTTGGATAAATACCACATCATTTTTTACAAATAATATTCTATATTCGTCAATAAATTTACTTGTTCATATCTTTCTATCTCTCCAGTATAGCTATTCATTGTAGTAAAATTAAATAATTGCTGTAGCTGTATCAAAAATCATATACATTTGGCCATTTAGGTCATTTCCATAATATCCAGATGGGCCATAAAAAAAGCTTTTATCCATGATCAGATATTTGGAGCCACCCAGACTTCAACTGGTGTTCATGAAATCTTATCACAGAGTTAGTCTTTGATCGTATTGTATTCAGGCAGTTTATAAAGTCCAGAGAGGGGGTCCTCGGGCACGACTTGCGCAGCCATGTCCATTGTGTAATTTTAGAACTCTGTTTTTTTGTTTTGTGCTCATGTATTTTCTAGCATGAGCTGCTGGGCTAGCCATCTGCTTAAGATATTGTATTAATAGCTTGCTAAATCACAAAGTACGGTGTATTGTAGCTAGATGACACTACGTAGACATCGATAGCATGCAGCAAAAGGTAATTTTCTCTCTGCGAGATCAATTCCGCATGCTAGCATGTCCGGCTAAATTTCAAGTTGGAATGCATATATTTTGATCAATCGCCTTGCTCTGATTTATTCCAATAAATGATCTATTACCAAAAGCATGTTCACTTGCCAATTTTATTAGTCATAGGTTCAGATCCTCTATTAGTCTTTCCTAAAAAAAGCGATCTAACGTTATGCTTGCCAGAATATACTGACCCCTACCATTATGCTTGTTTACACTGAGCTGCACCGGGGTCGGAACGCAATCATGGTTACATTAAAAGACTATGTATTCTTGATCTGTCAATGCCATCAGGAGGCTCCATGTGGAGGTTATGATGCAAAATTGCAGAGCCTCTGGGGGCTTGAAAAGGCCAAATCTAGCTCCATATTGCAATACATAGGGCTCAACAGCTCCACATAGCCAGTGCTTAATATTGTCAGGAGCTAAGTAGGGAAAGGGGGGATACCTAGTAAGTTGTCCAACTGAACGTATCTTCCACATTTAACCCAGAGAGCTACAGGGGGCTGCCTTAATCAATGTCTTCAGCACCTGAGGAACATTGATTAAACCGCTTAGTTCAGAATGACAGATTTTTACCTTGTCAGCTCAAGGATTCAATCCAACAACCTTCCAGTTCCTGGCCCAACGCTCTAACCACTAGGCTACCCACTAGTACCGGCAACTCACATTTTCTACTGCTTGAGCTCCTGTTCCTCTTACAGAATATTAGCTCAAAAGATTGTAGAGCTGCTGCACGTAAATATAAACCGTACCGGCACCAAAATTGAGTACCGGCACCTATTTCAGTCCAAGTCAAGCACTGCATATAGCTCCACAATGACATGATTGGTTGATGGTAGGTGGGGGTGCAGTTCATCCTGTATAAACACAAACTCGCTTACTTCACAAAAAAACATTGGAGAACTTTGACGAAAGACTATCGGAACAAATTCACCAATATAATACATCTTTATGTAGGGATTTCAAAGACACAAAAATAAGTTTGAACTCCTGGAAAGACATTGTGGAGGAAGCTCCCGAGTGGCACAGCAGTCTAAGGCACTGCATCTCAGTGCAAGAGGCATCACTACAGTCCCTGTTTTCAATCCAGGCTGTATCACCTGGCCATGATTGGGAGTCCCATAGGGCGGCACACAATTTGTCCCGCGTCGCCGGGGTAGGCCGTCATTGTAAATGAGAATTTGTTCTTAACTGACTTGCCTAGTTAAATAAAGGTTCAAAATAAATAATAATAGGTATACAATTGAAGTTGGGAGTTTACGTACACTGAGGTTGGAGTCATTAAAACTCATTTTTCAACCACTCCACAAATGTCTTGTTAACATTTACATTTAAGTCATTTAGCAGACGCTCTTATCCAGAGCG
Organism: Oncorhynchus keta; assembly: GCF_023373465.1. NCBI lineage: Eukaryota > Metazoa > Chordata > Actinopteri > Salmoniformes > Salmonidae > Oncorhynchus > Oncorhynchus keta. The sequence goes on from NC_068432.1 coordinate 43,369,132, forward strand.
ACTTACAAATTGGTGCATTCACCTTATGACATCCACAAACTTTAGTTTTGGCAAGTCGGTTAGGACATCTACTTTGTGCATGACACAAGTCATTTTTCCAACATTTGTTTACAGACTGATTATTTCACTTATAATTCACTGTATCACAATTCCAGTGGGTCAGAATTTTACATACACAAAGTTGACGGTGCTTTTAAACAGCTTGGAAAATTCCAGAAAATTATGTCATAGCTTTAGAAGCTTCGGATAGGCTAATTGTCATCATTTGAGTCAATTGGAGGTGTACCTGTGGATGTATTTCCACGGGGGTGGCAGCATGATGTTGTGATGGTGCTTTGCTGCAGGAGGGACTGGTGCACTTCACAAAATAGATAGCATCATGAGGAAGGAGAATTATGTGGATATATTGAAGCAACATCTCAAGACATCAGTCAGGAAGTTAAAGCTTGGTCGCAAATGGGTCTTCCAAATGGACAATGACGCCAAGCATACTTCCAAAGTTGTGACAAAATGGCTAAAGGACAACAAAGGCAAGGTATTGGAGAGGCCATCAAAAAGCCCTGACCTCAACCCTATAGCAAATTTGTGGGCAGAACTGAAAAAGCGTATGCGAGCAAGTAGGCCTACAAACCTGACTCAGTTCCACCAGCTGCCAAGAGGAATGGGCCAAAATTCACCCAACACATTGTGGGAAGCTTTTGGAAGGCTACCCAAAACGTTTGACCTAAGTTAAACAATCCTACCAAATACTAATTGATTGTATGTAAACTTCTGACCCACTGTGAATGTGATGAAAGAAATCAAATCTGAAAGAAATCATTCTCTCTACTATTATTCTGACATTTCACATTCTTAAAATAAAGTGGTGATCATAACTGACCTAAAACAGGATTAAATGTCAGGAATTGTGAAACACTGAGTTTAAATGTATTTGGCTAAGGTGTATGTAAACTTCCGACTTCAACTGTAGATGCAGTAAAGAGGTTAATGGAATGCAGACCATGGGGGATAGAAGGGCAATGGTTTGGAGCACATTCAACAAATCTGATCTAAGTGAATATTTGTCAAATCCGCCATGATTGATGTATTGTAACATGTATTGTAGCACACAGAAATTGGTGGTGTAGTCAAAGTCGTTTTAAACTGTAATGCAGTTGATTGATGACATGAACATGTATTGGGGTTGACCTCCATACCAACACATAGTGTGAAATACACATAAACAACAGCCTAAATGTAGGTTGATTTTGCTGGGGGGCAGTGAGGAGATTCGGGATAGAGATGCTGGTGGGAAAACGGTGCATCCTTTTCATGCTATTTTGGCTGAGCTATGTCAAGCAGCGGGAAACGGACTCCAACAACTCAGAAGAGGTAAGGTATTTTCTTTTTGTTTAGCCAGTTGCTCGTAATTAGCTGGATGGCTATAGAGATGAATCCTGAATCACTACGAGTGGTGCAGTGCAGACCAATTTATTGGATGCATATGACAGCTGCCCGAAGCTCAAGATGTATGAATGCTCTGACTTCTGCTGCGGTCGCATCGCTGTAAACGCTGTACAGCCACTGCAGACTCGGATTGACCATAAAATCAGCTTTTAAGACACTGTAGCTGGCGCGAGATATGGATCGGAAAGCATTCCTCAATGCAGGATTGGATATGGCACTAAATTTGACCTTTATCCACACTGATACATCGAGAAGATTGAAATACTGCTAATTTTCCCAGAAAACTGCCCTTTTTGTTCTCATGTTAGCTAGCAGTAGCCACCGCAGTCATTTTGCAATGTAGGGTCAGCCAATCAGCTCCTTTGTTGTTCAACGCCACGTGCCATTCCATAATGGCTGCTTTGGCTGATGTTAGCTAGCCTGATAACACAAAGGACTGTTTTCCAGTTTTTCAGTGTGGATGTGTGTACAGTGTAGAGGAAGTGTGGATGAAGGTACAACTTGCAGTACAGTACCCATCCCTTTATTGAGGTACGTTTTCCGACCCGTATCTCCTGTCAGCTCCACAGTGTCTTAATGTAACCATGATTGTGTTTAGACCCCAGTGCAGCTCAGTGTAAACAAGCATAATGATAGGGTCAGTATCTTCGGCCAACCTTAGATTGCAGTGACCACTTAGTTCCATGCCATAACTTTACCCTGTTGTGCCCTTTTCATCTTTTCAGCCTTAAACCTATGCCAGAACCGTGAAATCTGATGTACCAAAATGCCTCATAAACTCCTCATGTTACTCCTGGGAAGTTACCAGTGGCTGGCCAGTTACTGGCCCGTCCTTTTGCCGAGGGGAATCCGCCTGTACACATTTGAACAGATCCCGTTATTCATGAAAGAAAACCCATACATTACAGATGGATACAGAGCCCGTTTACAATCCAAACTTTGTTTAAAAAGGTATGTCAAGAGAATAATATAGCTAAGCTCAATGTAAAGTAGATGTTGTTGTACAGTGTTGTTGCTAGTTGTTGTATAGCCTGGTCCCAGGTCTATACTGTCTTGCCAACTCATATGGTTATTGCCATGTCAAACAAAATTAACCATAGCAGTTGGCAAGACAGCACAAACAGATCTGGAACCAGGCTAGTTGTTGTGTATTGTTTTCCACCCCTCTAGCATCTTTGTGCTGTCCAATGAAACAGTCAACATATGGACTCATCTGTTGGGCTTCCTCCTGTTCTTCCTACTGGGGGTGAATGACATGTCTACAGTCCTGCCGGCTTCAGGTGCCAACAGAGAAGACTATGTCATCTACTGCATAGCACTCTTCTGCTTTCAGGTGTGTGTTTGGGTGGGTGGGTGAGAGTGAGAGAGATGAACAGAAAGAAAGAGAGTGAGAGGTCACAGCTATCTGTCAGTCTTATTTTGTTGTGGTTTACAGGTCTTACCTGTGTTCAGGAGAAGTAATGCTGGTGTATTTGACCTGTTTCTAGGTGTGTATGCTGTGTTCTGCAGGGTATCACATGTTCTCCTGCCACCTCTCAGAGAAGACGTGTCACCGCTGGTTGGCGCTGGACTATGCTGGAATCTCTGTGGGAATCCTGGGCTGTTACATTCCAGGGGTCTTCTATGCCTTCTACTGCATCACTGTATGTTCAACAATACATTCCATTATTTGTTTTCTTTTTCCACTCATACTGTTTGTTTTTGTAAATGTATACTTGTGCAAACTGTCTCTGAAATCCCATCTCTTCTCCCCACATATCTTTCCCCGTTTCCTGTCTACTACCCTCTCCCTCTTTCTCTCATCAATAGTTCTGGAGACAGGTGTACCTGGTGACTGCTCTAGCGTTGATATTGGCCGTGTTCTTAGCTCAGATCCACCCTCACTACCACTCTAAGGAGTGGCGACACCAGCGTACTGCCATCTTCTGCTCTGTGGCTGGCTACGGGATCATCCCCGCTGGCCACTGGGTCTGGCTCAATGAAGGCCTCGGCTCAGCTGTCGTCCAGGTGAGGCAACAGATTCCTGAATCAACACTTTATTTGAAAGTGGGTTGACTTCATAACACATTCATAAACAGTACAATTATGCATCAGAGTCAAGTATTATTACCCTTACCATCTGTTCTCTCTGTCTGCAGTTGTTCCTCCCTCGTGTGATTGTGATGTATTTGATAGCTGGAGCTGCGTTCCTCTTTTACATCTCTAAAATCCCAGAACGCTGCTTCCCAGGTGAGCCTTCATGCTTGACACACCTATTCCACAATATTACAAATGACCTTGTATAGCAAATAACCACTCATGTGATTAAGTGCACCTTGTCTTGCTCAAGTGACCTTGTGATGCACTTTGACCTCCACAGGTCAACTGAACTATCTGGGTGCCAGCCACCAGGTGTGGCATGTCCTTGTGGTGTTTTTGCTCTACTGGTGGCACCAGACTGCAGTATATATAATGAAATTCAGGCACAGCCAGCCATGCCCTCCTTTCTACACCCAGCCTGGTCTCATGGACTAGACGTAACATAGTAAAAGTAAATCCGGGACACTCAAATTAGTATGATATGTTACGTTTGGTATGGATGGTTGGTCGAGGTGGATGGGTGGGTGAATGCCTAGCTATCCAAAAGGTTGTGTGTTCAAATCTCGTCACGGACAACCTTAGCAAATGTTCAACTACTTGAACTTTTTAGCTACTTTGAAACTACTTAGCATGTTAGCTAACCCTTCCCCTAACTCTTTTAGCCAGCCCTTCCCCTAACTTTAACCCTTTAACCTAACTCCGAACCTTAACCCGTAGCCCTAAACTAGCTAACATTAGCCCGCTAGCTAACGTTGGGGACAACTAATTGGTATTCGTAACATATCATACGTATTACAAATTCGGAACATATTGTACATTTACAGATTCATAACAAATTGTACATTTAGCTAATTCTTAACATATCATCCAAATTGTAATTCATAACTTATCATATTAAATGGATGATGACATCCACAAATTAATACATACAATACATATTAACATATCATACTAAATGAAGTGTCTCAGAATTACATACAGAATAATACAAAATGCTGAGAGACCAGATTGCTACACAAGCAGTGACGAGAGCCTCAAGCTGGCCCAGCCACCGACTGAGCAACAACCTGTACTGTAGCCACTCGATGCAATTAAACCAGACTACAGACCTCTAGAATTCTATCATACAGATTCCCAGTCAAGCAGACAAGAGAGTAGCCTCCCTACCAGAACAACTATAACCATACCGTTAGACCAAGCAGATGTCTGTGGAAAGAGCGAACAAGTAAAAGAGTGGAACCATCTCTCTGGTTTTAAGGATTGCGATTGGTGGTATGCAATCGTATCTGCTTTCTGCTGAGACTTCTGTAAGGCCAGGTTATAAGAGATGGAAAGACATGTCAGTCATAGCCTGGTCGCAGATCTGGGAAGCAAGATGGCACGAACAGACCTGGGACCAGTCTTGGCGAAGTCACTAGGACACACAGTACAGCTTCAACTGAACATATTCTGTTATTCTCCGATTATCTTTTCGTATTCAAGATTGTTTTTTTTTAACCTGATTTGTATCTATTCATTTGCATGTAAGCTACTGTTTGAATGTTACATGCTGTGAAATGGTACTTCTTGAAATGCTTTCTTGAGCACATCGGACTTAACAAGGGTTATGTGCAATCTAGAATATATATCCTTTGGAAACCGAACATAGAGCCTATTTTCAGTTGTTTTTGCCTGCATAGTTATCTTACTGTATTTCATTAATGGTGGGGCTGAGTAGTTATCTTACTGTATTTCATTAACGGTGGGGCTGAGTAGTTATCTTACTGTATTTCATTAACGGTGGGGCTGAGTAGTTATCTTACTGTATTTCATTAAGGGTGGGTTACTTTTAGTATTAGTGGTCAACTGAACCCCTTCCTCTCACAATCCACTTGAATCTAAGGGCTGATTCAGGATTTGTTTAGAGAGTTGGTTACATTTTAAACATAAACCCAATTAAATAGATTGGGAGTAAATGACCCTTGCTTTAATTAGTTTGTGAATAGACTATTTATGAATCCGTCCCTCTATTCACTTACTATATAACCTAACGTAGCGAAGTAAAAGAAACACCTGAGTAGAATACCCCACATTCTGGTCCTGATGATATTTATTTTTAAAAATAACTTGTGGGAGGTTCTCTTCTGCACTATTCAACCAATCCAGTAAATGTGAAGGAGGAGTTAAGATGGAGCGGCGCCTTTTTAAGCGTCCAAAAGCTGAAGTCGCGTCACAGGCTCTTCCATTTCCACTGAAAACCGGTTGCACCCAGTGTTTGCCACCCCGCTCATGGTGCTCACTATATAGTACATGGGTGTGTGAACAACTGCATAAGAACAAATACTTTAGAGGCCAGTATTATCTATTGTATGACTAATACTGTTCAATATTACAATCACATTACTGACAGGTCTATCTATGCACAATATGGTGTCCTGTAGATCACAGGTGGCTGGTGGCACCTTAATTGGGGGGGGTCGAGTTTATAGTAATTGGCTGGAATTGATTTGATGGAATGACATAGAAGTGTTTTAATACCATTGTTATGAGCCGTCCTCCCCTCACAAGCCTCCTGTATTGTAGATCTCCTACTGTGTAGCTAATACCCATAGAGGTCATTCGACCGTGTCAGATAATGATGCTCAGAACATATCACAGCCGTTAAAGGCCCACTGTGACATTCACAGCCTATATTGACTGTTCGTTAGCCTTGTTTGTAAATGAGCTTTTGTTTCAAGTATGCCTTTAATTATTTCACTGTATTTTACCTGGTTGCTATAATGTCGGTCTTTGGTTGTCCAACATTTGTTTTTCCATTCATTTAGGCATTATTGATGGACTTACTTTTGAATGCTGGAATGCACTGACTAAAGGGACACATTATTTTAATCTGTAATATGACATGTCTCGAGTATTATAAATGAATAAAGAATGCCTAAAAGGATTGTCATTGAAGTCAAATGTCAGAAAAAAGAAGCCATTACTCTCATTATTTACTTTCACTTGTGGCTATATACGGTTATTAGAAAATGGCATCCTCCTCAAAGTTAACGAGAGCATAGTCTCCTTGCCATCACATCTTATATAAAGGCATAGTTGTCAAAACAATATTTTCAATTAATCCCATTCTACAATCTGTTGTAATCTCTGACCTCCCAGTGCAAATTGAGGGATTATAATATACAGCCATTGTTCTTTTTTTACAGCTACTAATTGGAATTTTGTAAGAAAGGGTTAGTTAGATACTCCCAACAGACAACAAATCTCCAGATTAGACAGTCTTGTCTGAGATGACTAAGCATATCTTTCTTTATGACAATGTTGGCAAAACATTGCAGAGCAGGAGGATTTATAACACTTTGTCTCGCTTAACAAATTGCCTTTATTCTCAGGTGCAGACAGATTAAATGATCAGAATTAGGCTAAACAGCTTTACCTGCTTAATCACCGCATGACATGTCAACATTGTTTTGAGGATTACAGGATGAGATCTGGGCTTTGTATTAAAAGAAAAGCTCAATTTCACATCTGATTCAGAAGCATTGTCAGTTATTGTTAGCGAATCCAATTCAAGTCTTTGTAAAAACCACTTTACAAGAAAACTGAATTTAACATTTCTAAACTGAATCACTGATCGACATGATATTCTGCAGATATGCTTTCTCACCACCCACTGGACAAAAGACCACATGACAAGCAACTGTTAGTAAACATTTTTAATAGCACTTCTCATACAAGAACAGATAGAATACCTTCCTGATAACTATAATAATTTGGATAATACCAATAAAGGTTTGCCTTAATGAGATGCATTCAGGAATGTAAATGTTGGAAACACATGAAAAAGAAATAGGTGACTGTCTCAGGAATCCTGGAGTGTGTCTGGGCTGGTTGATCACATGTTCCAGGTTACACATCTCAATGTCAAACTTTGAACATTGAAACAAACATATCCATGTTTCTCAGGGTAACAGTGAGTGTGTCTATAATAAATTGAACCTGAGCAGTGCACTGCAGCCTTCACATTGTTATGATCCTTCGGTGGGAGGCTCCTCAATGCCAAGTAGACAGAACCTTAGTCGTCTTCCCCACACAGCTTCAGCAGAGCTTGTCCATAATTTCCAGCAGTTTCAGACTACAATTGAACACAGGGATGGAGAGGACTTTTACGTGGCTATGACACAGAGTATGATCAATTTCACAGATCTTATTAGTCAATCGTCATTTCCTCCACAGATAATCTTCAGAGCGTTGCCATAGTAACTGGACACTTACGACTGACCAGGCAAGAAAGAAAACATCACCAAAAAAAATCCCCAAATCACAATAAAAAGGTCTGATTCGCAATCACATGCAGATCAGATTGGCTGACCAAATAATAAAATCACAAGATGGAGTGTGAAAATAAATACATTCCAATCATGTTTATTTCAGCAGCCATTCAATTAAAATCAGCAGATGCATTGCATTTGGAAAGTATTTAGACCCCTTGCCTTTTTCCACATTGTTACGTTACAGCCTTATAAAATATTCTCCCCGAAATACACACACAAAACGCCATAATGACAAAGCGAAGACAGAAATACATTATGTAAATAAGTATTCAGACCCTTTGCTATGAGACTCGGAATTAAGCTCAGGTGCATCCTGTTTCCATTGATCATCCTTGAGATGTTTCTACAACTTGATTGGAGCACCTGTGGTAAACTCAATTGATTGGACCTGATTTGGAAAGGCACACACACACACACACCACACACACACCTGTCTATAGAAGGTCCCACAGTTGACAGTCCATGTCTGAGCAAAAACCAATACAGGATTCTGTTGAGGCAAACATCTTGGAAAGAGTATCAAAATAAATTCTGCAGCATTGAAGGTCCAAGGTCACAGTGGCCTCCATCATTCTTAAAATGGAAGAAGTTTGAAACCACCAAGACTCTTCCTAGAGCTGGCCGCCCGGCCAAACTGAGCAATCGGGGGAGAAGGACCTTGCTCAGGGAGGTGACCAATAACCCGATGGTCACTCTGACAGAGCTATAGAGTTCCTCTGCGGAGATGGGAAAAACCTTCAAGAAGGACAACCATCTCTGCAGCACAGCACCAATCAGGCCTTTATGGTAGAGTGACCAGACGGATGCCACTCCTCAGTAAAAGGCACATGACAGCCAGCTTGGAGTTTGCCAAAAGGCACCTAAAGACTCTTGGACCATGAGAAACAAGAGTCTCTGTTCTGATGAAACCAGGACTGAACTCTTTGGCCTGAATGTCAAGCGGTACGTCTGGAGGAAACCTGGCACCATCCCTGCAGTGAAGCATGGTGGTGGCAGCATTTTAAAAAATGTATTTCACCTTTATTTAACCAGGTCGACCAGTTGAGAACAAGTTCTCATTTACAACTGCAACCTGGTCAAATTAAAGCAAAGCAGTGCGACACAAACAACAGAGTTACACATGGGATAAACAAACGTACAGGCAATAACACAATAGAAAAAACTCTATATACAGTGTGTACAAATGAGGTAAGATTAGGTAGGTAAGGCAATAAATAGGAAGTAGTGGCAAAGTAATTACAATTTAGCAATTAAACACTGGAGTGATAGATGTACATCATGCTGTGGGGATGTTTTTTAGTGGCAGGGACTGGGAGACTAGTCAGGATCAAGGGAAAGCTGAACGGAGAAAAGTACAGAGAGATCCTTGATGAAAATCTGCTCCAAAGCGCTCAGGACCTCAGACTGGGGCAAAGGTTCACCTTCCAACAGGACAACGACCCTAAGCACACAGCCAAGACAATGCAGGAGTGGCTTCACGACAAGACTGAATGTCCTTCAGTGGCCCAGCGAGAGCCCGGACATAGACCCGATTGAACATCGCTGGAGAGACCTGAAAATAGCTATGCAGTGACAATCCCCATCCAACCTGACAGAGCTCGAGAAGATCTGCAGAGAAGAACTCTCCAAATACAGGTGTGCCAAGCTTGTAGAGTCATACCCAAGAAGACTTGTGGATGTAATCACTCCCAAACATGCTTCAACAAAGGACTAAGTAAAGGGTCTGAATAATTATGTAACCTGCTTTTTTCCTTTGTTATTATGGGGGACGTGTGTAGATTGAGGGGGAATCAATTTATTCCATTTCAAAATGAGGCTGTAACATAAAATGTGGAAAAAGTCAAGGGGGTCTGAATACTTTGAATGCACTGTAACTAAATTGGTCAAAACAAATCCAGCTGTAAAAGATCTAAAATGTACCCCATGAAATGTAGCTATGGGACAAGTATGTTACCAGTCAGCAAGATTATCATCAAATACCTTGATGGTGGAGTAGAGAGAACAGCCAAACAGCTTTTTAAACTCTGCCCTGATGTCCAGCATGTCCATCTCAGAGCGGCCAACCATTATCCTGGTCAGAATGGACTCTGTGGTCCCCACGCCCTGAACACACAACCACTGGATTAATCCCAAAACCCCACAGATTAGCGTTCTACACCACCGGAGCCCACTGGATTTGAAGAAATTAAACAAAAAAAGAATAACATGCCAAACTGCACAAACATGGGACTGACATGACAATAGGAGTTGTCAAGACAGCACAAACAGATCTGACATCAGGCTAGGCACGTGCACTAGAGATCGACCGATTATGATTTTTCAACGCCGATACCGATACTGATTATTGGAGGACCATAAGAGCCGATCCCGATTAAATCGGCCGATTCTATTTATTTATTTGTAATAATGACAATTACAACAATACTGAATGAACACTTATTTGAACTTAATATAATACATCAATAAAATCAATTTAGCCTCAAGTAAATAATGAAACATTTAAACCAAATTGAACATAATGCAAAAACAAAGTTGGAGAAGAAAGTAAAAGTGCAATATGTGCCATGTAAAAAAGCTAACGTTTTAAGTTCCTTGCTCAGAACATGAGAACATATGAAAGCTGGTGGTCCCTTTTAACATGAGTCTTCAATATTCCCAGGTAAAAAGTTTTAGGTTGTAGTTATTATAGGAATTATAGGACTATTTCCCTCTATACCATTTGTATTTCATTAACCTTTGACTATTGGATGTTCTTATAGGCACTTTAGTATTGCCAGTGTAACAGTATAGCTTCTGTCCCTTTCCTCGCTCCTCCCTGGGCTCAAACCAGCAACAAAACGACAATTAGCGCTAACTAGCTAGCCATTTCACTTTGGTTACACGAGCCTCATCTCGGGAGTTGATGGGCTTGAAGTCATAAACAGTGCAATGCTTGACGCACAACGAAGAGCTGCTGGCAAAACACACGAAAGTGCTGTTTGAATGAATGTTTACATGCCTGCTTCTGCCTACCACCGCTCAGTCAGATACTTGTATGCTCAGTCAGATTATATGCAACGCAGGACACGCTAGATAATATCTAGTAATATCATCAACCATGTGATAAGTTTAATGCTAGCTAGCAACTTACCTTGGCTTACTGCATTCGCGTAACAGTCTCCTTGTGGAGTGCAACGAGAGAGGCAGGTCGTTATTGTGTTGTACTAGTTAACTGTAAGGTTGCAAGATTGGATCCCCCGAGCTGATAAGGTGAAAATCTGTGGTTCTTTCCCCCTGAACAAGGCAGTTAACCCACGGTTCCTAGGCCGTCATTGACAATAAGAATGTGTTCTTAACTGACTTGCCTAGTTAAATAAAGATGTAAAAAATATAGATATATATAGATTCTGCTCACCTTTGTGCTTTTGAACAGTCTCTCAGCCAGGTAGGCAGGAACACTCTTCACACATTTCACTGGAAAGTCAAAGGGTTTGTTAGCGATAACAGTGCATGACATCTTTGAGCGTGATAGGCAACAAGACCTGTGAATAGTCCTTCGTACCAATAGCCACCAGTAGATCCTCTAGAGTCCCTGACATCTCCCTCTCAATGCTCTCCTGTAGAGTTTTGTTGCTCAAGGCCTTATACTCCACTAGGGCTGTAAAGGGGAGGGAGAGGATCACACATCATCATCATAGAAGACTACAGTATTGAGTCTGTCAGTGCTTTGCTAGACCAAGGTTACTAACTCTGTCTCAGCTGAGGAACACTCCGGTGACACAGGATGTCAATGAATTTGCTTTCATCAGTCCCCCACTTCTTCTCTCCTGCCTCGTACAGGGCCTAGAGAGGGGGAGGACACAGAGAGAGAGACAGAGGTAGTACAGTACTTGTTAGGCACTATCGTGCACTGGCTTGAGTGAGCGAACATGGAAGTGGAACAAACCAATATTTTTAATTACATTAAAGGTACACACTTAACGATAACAAGTCTTTGGCAGGACGTCTGAGTGAGTCACTCCCAAAAGCTTAAAACCAAGACCAGTGAAATACTGAGCATGGTTGTAAAATTCATCATATCTTAATGTACCTTAGCATCCGCTTTAGCTTTAGCCGGGTCCACATTCGTACTCTCATCTCGCTTTCCCTTAAATGACAGACACCGAACCGAAAGATTGAAAAAGTCATCTAAGATTTACAGGTCACACGCAGCTAAAAAAAATTATGTAACAGAAATACCACTGTTACTTGTAAGTCCAAGTCAAATTCCCCCTGGGGACAAAGTTCTCATTTTACCTCAGCCAAGATGAGAAGTGTTGTAGCATAGTCCCCAGATACCTCAGCCTTGAGGTCATGAGTCATCGATCGCCCAGTTTCTGTGGTCAAATACAATATGTTATTAGTATCCAACTAACAGATGACTGACAATCAATTAATATGTAACTTTTTAGGCGACCGACCAAATTAAAAATAAAAAAAAATGTGGGTTATAGATCTATCATTCTAAGAAGAGTAAATCTGTTTTACGTGCGCCATTTCTATGCTTCCCATTCTTAAATTTAGTTTTTGCATCTTTTACTTTCAGTGTAACTTCAAACAGCTAATACAACAATATTTTTCGTTATGGAAAATAGAATTTCAGTGGTTTGGATGGTACAATGATTATCTACACTATACTTGCTTATTTTATCACACAAACTGAAATTATGCAAACTATTAAGAGTTTTAGCAACCAGGAAATGGTTGTAAATTAGAAAAAATTATAATTTACAATGACGGCCTACCCCGGCCAAACCCTAACCACGCTAGGACTCCCAATCACGGCCAGTTGTGATACAGCCTGGAATCGAACCAGGGTCTGTAGTAATGCCTCTAGCACTGAGATGTGGTGCAGCAGTCTAAGGCACCACTCGGGAGTCCTTAGTAGTACATACTAAGATAGTTTAGAGACTACTAACCTGCTAAGTAAGCATCAGATAGAGCCTTGATTTGCTTGTTGGATCTTGAGGCAAATATCTCTGTTAAAGTCTCCTCAGTTGTCCCAGGACCCTGTGTGTGTGTGTGTGTGTGTGTAACAGGCAGGTTTGCACAAAGTACATGATAAATGGTCATTGACAGTAATGTTTGGTACCAGATACGTACTAATACAGATAAATGTCCCTTACCTTGATGGCTCCGATGACCTCATGACAGTCGAAAAGAGCAGGAGGGGTGACCAGAGCAACCAACAAGTCCTCAAAGTCCCCATGGGTGTCCCCCTTCAGGTCATCCACTAATGTCTGGGGGGGCATGGGTTATCAACAGGGATGGAGGGACTCATGCAATATTCAGGGATATCTGGACAAGATGTTTTATATAAATTCTAATTTAAAAAACTATCATGCTGCTAATATTTAGAGTAGTAGAGGGTAAGTTGTACCCTGTTGGCAGCTTCCTGGTACGCTTTACAGATGAGCTGACGCTGGGCATTGCTCCTCCCGGTTAGAACTTCAACTAGAGTCTTCTCAGTGGTACCTGAGAACATCAACACACAATGTTTATAGAAACTGAAATGTTACATTTTAGTCATTTAGCAGACACTCTCATCCAGAGTGACTTACAGTAGTGTGGGAATACATTTTCATACTTTAAAAAAAAATACTGGTCCCCTGTGGGAATTGAACCCACATCCCTGGCGTTGCAGGCGCCATGCTGTACCAACTGAGCTACACAGGATCACATGGAGAGAAAATTCCTATCAAAGTGAAAATTCCTATCATGAGGCATCAATTAAGTTATTTCCTGGTTGGTATGTGGTAGAGTACAGGGAAGAGCTTAGAGAATATGGTGGGTTGATTGACATTCCTACCTATTCCCTCGATGGCCTTCCGTAGAGCAACTACATCTTCTGCTGCTTTGAATCCCGCTTTGTCTTTAATGGTTCCTCGGGCGGTGGACTGAGAAACAGAAACACATATCAAGAAACAGAAAAAACTAGTTACACTAAGGTACATAGCCCATAGTTGAAATACAAGTGTAACTTAGTAGGCTTACCGTTACTGTCAAAGAGGAAGGTGAATCCAAAAGGAGATCCAAGTCACCCTGAAAAGGAAATGTACAGATTACCAGAGGATCATTATTGACAAAGACCAGCAGTCATCCTCCACTGAGTTCCTTCCCCCCCAATGAACCTCCGACTCGCTGCGTGTCGACACTTCAAAAATGTCAATTCTTAAACTCTTGCCGTGTCCGTATGATTTAACCTCTTATTGCCTGCCTTTGTTTGCTGAAAATCATACATTAATAATCAAATACAACCAACCACTATTTCCTTGTTAAGATTAAATTTGCACAATTTGTGTGGTTGTGGTATATTTGATTAACGTTTTATTAAAACGTATGAATTTCAGCAAACTAGGAATGGCACGCAACAGAGGACAAACATAGGTACATGGTAAGAGTGGAAGAATTTACATTTTGGAAGTATCAACGCATAGCTACTCGAAAGGGTCTTGAGGTTCATTGTTTGTTTTAAAGATGTGAGTCTGCTCTCAAGACTGTGGAGGAGTGAAGTTACTTGGAAACAAGTCAACAAACACAGGCCACGGACAGAATTGGCTTAGAGATGTGTAAACAGAACCAGCAATCATCTGAAACAATTAGTAGGAAAAAGTATTTCCTTTACAGAAATTAGAGACATATCCGGTAACTTACCCAAACATTGGCCATTACAGCAGTGGATATTTTACACCTGAGGGGAGAAGGAGCTGGGTAACAATTCATAGATTCATATTTATTTTATTATGCTCTGCATAGGCCTAATTTGTACAGCAATTCCAAATCCATCTTCATTGACAGTGCAACGTTTCACATTCCACCGTACTGGTAGGTTAGCCCATTCATAGACATTAACGCTAGCACTTTTGTAAAGAGCACTTGTTTATGTAAGACAGAGCTGACAACTTGTACCTATTTGCTATCCAACATGCGTCAAACACCTGTGTGGACGCGTCACTGAGGAGGAAGTGTAGTTCGTCACCTGGCGGCATAGTTTATGGCTCTGTGAAAATCTGCTACAGTAAGTATAATGTAAGTATCATTTTAATTTGAAATATTATTTCTTGCCGATATCAAAAAGGGGCATATGTTTTTCGAAAACAGTTTCACAAGCGATGATTGACATTTCTAAATGTTAAAACAGCTTCGGAATTATAGTTCACATGGAGCCAGCCGTGGGCGAAGTTATTAACCAGTGAAAACCCTACGGAGAGAAGGGGTTTTCGAGAACTATGGTAGGTATGTTACTTTAGGCATTTAATCAGAATAATCTAAATCAATTGCGTACGTTAACGATTTTAAATACAACAAATATTTTTCGGAGATTGACAAACTGTATCACATCTGGTGAAAATAATTATTTCTCGAGAAAAATAACTACTTGACGCACTTCACTAAACTTGAACAATAGCGTGGCATACCTTCGATAGTCCTAACATTTCCGTGTTATAATTTGTTAAATATCATAAAAAGCTGTTTCGCCTTACCTGAGCTATAGTTGTAAACTGGCCACACCTTTTTACTAGAGTGTAGATGCCAACGCCCATAGGCACAACGGGAAATGAAGTCACTACCGGTAATATTCCCAAATCTCTCCTCGTTTTTAAACGGATAGAACAGTCAAATACATCTATGGAACAGTCATACTAATAGGATCAATTATGGTGGTCCTGGTGCATTTTTATTATCTGTCATGATGGTACTGGAGTTGCAAATACATTGTTGGACAACATTATTACATTGTTGCACTGCATAACCATCACTCAGAGATACATTGAATCAGCTGATCACAACCTGACGATGACGAGTCACTATTATGTCTCTATTTGACAAAATATTTAACAGTGTCCTGGTGAAAATCTCACAGTCATGTAGCCACTGTCTATCCAATATAATGACTGCATTTGAATGGACATGATTTGAGAAACATAAGCATGCAGTATTGTAGAGATACTCCATAGAGACTCCCTTTTAAGGAATCTAACATAATACACACACAATACACATGTAGGAATAATGAGAAGTTCTATTTGCATTGTGAGGGAACAGTCGCAGATGTGTCTGTCCAAGTACTGAGTTACTAATTAATCAGTGAAATGAAAATAAATGCCTGCAGAAACAATGGTCAATGTGAAACCTTTTAGATACCAAAACAAGGTGTGGGAAATAGATGTCTTTTTTTATATACATGTCTTACTGCTATGTTTATCATGACTGAGAAACTATTTAAAATTGTTTACATAGATAGCCGCACCCAACGTTTAAAGTCAACTTACAATTTGTAATTTGCAACTTCAGGCCAACACCCCTAAACCTTATTTCTGTATTTGCAGATAAATAAAAGCTGTGAGGATGACACCACACATAGTAATTACACATAACAGTCCCTTGATTACAATTGTGAGTTCAGCCATAATACAATTGTGTATGGTATGAGGACAGGGGGAGCTATATCAATCTCATAGCACCCAGTGGCCCTACACCAATACCCTGCATATTTCAGACTCTATTACAAACATTCAGGATGTATCTAGGCAATACCTAGTGTTCACTTGAGGCATGTTATCATACTATGGAAGGAAGGAGGTGAGGGGGCGACCCAGATGACCAAGATGTCATATCCTCACACACGTCTTTGCTTACAATCATATCATGAGTAACCTGCTTAATTACTCACAAGCCTCTACTTGTGACAATCCAACCTTGAACTGACTGAACATCCATCTGTACTCAAAGTAGCAAATGACTCACTGTTCTCATTGTTCAATTGAAAGTTGTATCAGTTGGTTTTAATATATAATGTATAATTAAGCAATAAGGCCCGAGGGGCTGTGGTATATGGCCAATATACCATGGCTAAGGGCTGTTCTTAAGCACGACGCAACACGGAGTGCTAGGACACAGCCCTTAGCCGTGGTATATTGGCCGTATATATCAAACCCGTTAGGTGCCTTATTGCTTTTATTAACTGGTTACCAACATAATTAGTGTAGTAAAATAAATGTTTTGTCATACCCATGGTGTACAGTCTGGTATACCATGGCTTTCAACCAATCAGCATTCAGGGCTCGAACCACCCAGTTTATAATTCAGAATGACTAGTCTTAGGCCATTTGGCTTCTAAGCCATTATGTCTTTGTAACCATTTGCTGTTGGACACTAGGGCTGTTATCCCATCCATGTTAGCCTCTGGTGTTGTTAGCCTCTGGTGCTGTTATCCCATCCATGTTAGCCTCTGGTGCTGTTAGCCTCTGGTGCTGTTATCCCATCCATGTTAACCTCTGGTGCTGTTAGCCTCTGGTGCTGTTATCCCATCCATGTTAGCCTCTGGTGCTGTTAGCCTCTGGTGCTGTTATCCCATCCATGTTAGCCTCTGGTGCTGTTAGCCTCTGGTGCTGTTATCCCATCCATGTTAGCCTCTGGTGCTGTTATCCCATCCATGTTAGCCTCTGGTGCTGTTAGCCTCTGGTGCTGTTATCCCATCCATGTTAGCCTCTGGTGCTGTTATCCCATCCATGTTACCCTCTGGTGCTGTTAGCCTCTGGTGCTGTTATCCCATCCATGTTAACCTCTGGTGCTGTTAGCCTCTGGTGCTGTTATCCCATCCATGTTAGCCTCTGGTGCTGTTATCCCATCCATGTTAGCCTCTGGTGCTGTTAGCCTCTGGTGCTGTTATCCCATCCATGTTAGCCTCTGGTGCTGTTATCCCATCCATGTTACCCTCTGGTGCTGTTAGCCTCTGGTGCTGTTAGCCTTTGCATTTTTACATGACTATTTGTATCCCGAAAAGCTTTGTATTAAAATGTTTACTTCGACCGGATCCTGGAACTTAAGTCTCCTCTTCTACCTTGCCAAAGTCAACTTTGCTACTGCACAATTCAATCTACAGAGGGTATGTAAAATCAAATAAAATTTTGTCACTTACACAGATTAGCAGATGTTTAAGCAGGTGCAGTGAAATTCTTGTGTTTCTAGCTCCAGCAGTAAATGCTTGTGTTTCTAGCTCCAACAGTGCAGTAAATTATTGTGTTTCTAGCTCCAGCAGTGCAGTAAATTATTGTGTTTCTAGCTCCAGCAGTGCAGTAAATGCTTGTGTTTCTAGCTCCAGCAGTGAATGTCTAACAGTACAATACTAATACACAAATAATCCCAAGAAAAAACAAGAATTTAAGAACTATCAGAACGTGCAAAGTCAGAAATACATATAAATGTGTGGTGTGTATAGATAATGTATCCTAAGTAGGAAATAGGTATGTACTGCAGTAGATATATAGGATGAGCTTTGTCGAGAATACAGTATGAGTGAGTAATCAATTAGCTTCATTTCTCAGAGATCAAATTACATTTCAACAGAATATTGTTGCAGGAATGCTAATGGTGTCTCTATCTAACTACAGAAACTATTTCAGAACAATAAACAAGTGACCAATGTTCAATGAGTACGGTTATATGCACACACAATATGATTATTATGGATAGTCAGATTAATATAATAGTTAGTTTAAAATGTTTACTTAAAGAACGATTTCTCTAATAATCCTGTTTACATGAACACATCTGACATCAGACGACCTGATGGGACTTATTTACCACCACAGACAGATGCTGACACTAAGACCGCACTCAGTCAGCTGTATAAGGAAATAACCAAACAGGAAACCACTCACCCAGAGGCAGCGCTCCTAGTGGCTGGAGACTTTAATGCAGGGAAACTTAAATCAGTTCTACCAAATCTCTATCAACATGTTAAATGTGCAACCAGAGGGGAAAAAAATCTAGATCACCTGTAATGCACACGCAGAGATGCCTCCCTCGCCCTCCATTTGGTCAATCCGACCACAACTATATCCTCCTAATTCCTGCTTACAAGCAAAAATTAAAGCAGGAAGCACCAGTGACTCGGTCTATAAAAAAGTGGTCAGATGAAGCAGATGCTAAACTACAGGACTGTTTTGCTATCACAGACTGGAATATGTTCCGGAATTCCCCCGATGACATTGAGGAATACACCACATCAGTCACTGGCTTTATCAATAAGTGCATTGAGGACGTCGTCCCCACAGTGACTGTATGTACATACCCAAACCAGAAGCCATGGATTACAGGCAACATTCGCACTGAGTTAAAGGGTAGAGCTGCCACTTTCAAGGTGCAGGACTCTAACCCGGAAGCTTACAAGAAATCCCGCTATGCCCTGCAACAAACCATCAAACAGGTAAAGTGTCAATACAGGGCTAAGATTGAATCATACGACACTGGCTCCGACACTCGTCGGATGTGGCAGGGCTTGCAAACTATTACTAACCGGTGTCTCTATATAGCCTTGCTACTCTTATTTTCAAATGTCTTTTTACTGTTGTTTTATTTCTTTACTTACCTACATACCTACACACACACACACACACACACACACCTTTTCTTCGCACTATTGGTTACCTGTTGTATTAGGCGCACGTGACAAACTTGATTGATTTGATTAAATAAATGCAGAAAATTGGCAATATATAAACATTATACCACAATAACCAAGTCATTTAGCAAAGACCATTTGATTTTAAGTTCAGACATATAAAGTTTGTATAAGAAAAAACATTTATAATTGCATACTTTCAGTTTTTTCACAAATTTACTTCACTCGCATATAACTTGCATATAGGTAGAGGCCTGCACAGGCATGAATTTTAAGCCAGAGCCCAACCCATGCCCACAACATTCAGGCCATACCCTACCAATGCCCGATTGCTTCTGCCAAATTTAAGGCCCTGCCAGAAATAACTCCCTCTGTTAGTAAATCCATTAGCTGCTCCGCTCTGTCTGTCACTCGCTCTCTGCACACAATTTGTTCTCTATGCGCTCTGCTCATGGCGGCTATGAGTTTGTGAGTATCCATTTTAACAGCTCCGTTTGGGCTGATCTGCTCAATGTAGAGACATGAGACAGCAGTTTGCTGTTAGCTACTTTTCATCACTCTAAACTCTGACGAAACTCAAGGAACATTATTTTCTGTGAAATAATCTCTACCGATTTATATTTGACGAGGTTGAAGCACTTCTGTCACCATATTGTGATCTTAGTTGGCAGGGTAGCCTAGTGGTTAGAGCGTTGGACTAGTAACTGGAAGGTTGCAAGTTCAAACCCCCGAGCTGACAAGATACAAATCTGTCGTTCTGCCCCTGAACAGGCAGTTAACCCACTGTTCCTAGGCCGTCATTGAAAATAAGAATCTGTTCTTCACTGACTTGCCTAGTTAAATGAAAAAGGTGTTAGTCAGATTTGACTGTACTGCAGAGCATGACTCAGCTTCAGAATGTTAGTGATCAATTTAGCCGAGTTCTGCCGTACCCTAGTTAATTGATGAAAAAGCAGGCCATACCCAGTTTTAACCTGATGTGTATAATGTCGGGGCCCAGGTAGGGTAGCAGAGCTCTAATAAGAGGGTGTTAGTACATGCGCAGATCAACTACACCACTGGAACGTCGATTAAGCTGTTTACATGCCCTAATAATTTGAAAGATTGCTCAGAAAACCAGGTGTTTTAATTAGTGTATACTGACCTTACTCTGATTAAGACAAGCAGTGTAAAATGTTTAAATAACTATTGCCATACTCAGTTTACATGAACACTAATCATTCGTTATTAAACGTGACTATGGCAGCAGTCTCTAAAGTGCAGGGCAGGGTACTGGGCGGAGGCCGACTATTGATGGCTGTTTAACATTCTGATAGCCTGGAGATGGAGGCTGTTTTTCAGTCTCTCTGTCCCAGCTTCGATGCACCTGTACTGTCTCTGCCTGCTAGATGATAGCAGGGTGAACAGGCCGTGGCTCAGATGGCGGAGGTTCTTGTTGATCTTCTTGGCCAAGTGCTGTAGATATCTTGGAGGGCATGCAATGTGCCCCCAGTGATGCGTTGGGCTGACCTTTTGGGGAGCCCTGCGGTTGCGTGTTGTGCAGTTGCTGTATCAGGTGGTGATACAGCCTGACCGACTGTTCTCGATGGTACATCTGTAGAAGTTGGCGAGGATCTTAGCCAAATTTCTTCAGCCTCCTGAGGTTGAATTGGCGCCTTCCTCAACACACTGGCTGTGCGGAGGGACCATTTCAGTTCCTCAGTGATGTGCATGCCAAGGAACTTGAAGCTTTTGACACTCTCTAGTGGCCCCATCGATGTGGATGGGGATGTGCTCTCTCTGCTGTTTCCTGTATTTCACAATCAGCTCCTTTGTTTTGTTGACGTTAAGGGAGAGGTTATTTGCCTGGCACCACTACTCCCTGTAGGCTTTGTCGTTGGTAAACGGGCCTTCCACTGTTGTATCATCTGCAAACCTGATGATTGAGTTGGAGACGTGCATAGCCACGCAGTCATGGGGGAACAGGGGATCAGGAGGGGGCTCCTCACCCACCCCTGTGGTTCCCTGTGATGAGGATCAGCATGACAGAGGTGCTGTTATTCAAAATGTCTTTGAGTAACAATAATATACCTTTGAAAGAAAATATTCTAAACTAACCCTCACATTTTTCATGTTTATGCAAAAATATATATTATACTGAACAAAAATATAAACAACATGTAAAGTGTTGGTCCCATATTTCATGAGCTGAAATAAAATATCCCAGAAATGTTCCACAGACACAAAAGCTTATTTCTCACAAATGTTTTGCACAAATTTGTTTACATCCCTGTTAGTGAGCATTTCTCCTTTGCCAAGATAATCCATCCATCTGACTGGTGTGTCATATCAAGAAGCTGATTAAACAGCATGATTATTACAGAGGTGCACCTTGTGCTGGGAACAATAAAAGGCCACTCTAAAATGTCCAGTTTTGTCACACAACACAATGCCACAGATGTCTCAAGTTTTAAGGGAGCTGCAGGAATGTCCACCAGAGCTGTTGCCAGAGGATTTACTGTTAATTTATATGCCATAAACCGCCTCCAACTTCATTTTAGAGAATTTGGAAGTACGTCCAACTGGCCTCACAACCGCAGACCATGTGTAACCAAGCCAGCCCAGGACCTCCACATCTGGCTTCTTCATCTGCGGGATCGTCTGAGACCAGCCACCCGGACAGCTGATGAAACTGAGGAGTATTTCTGTCCGTAATAAAGCCCTTTTGTGGGGGAAATCCATAGATTAGGGCCTAATGATTTTCTTATATGAACTAAAGTAAAATGATTGAAATTGTTGCGTTTTTATATTTTTGTTCAGTATAATATGTACAAATGTCCTGTTACTCAAATTAAAAAAATGTTTTAATGTTAAATGTTTAAATGTTTTAAATGTAGTTTCAGTATGAAAGGCATGGTTTGGAAAAGCCCTTTCATAGATCACCCTGTAGTTCTCATCACAAGGCGCGGCAATTTAATATGTAAATAGTATACATGTAAAACATGCCAGTATCTAACTACTTGACTAACTAACTAAACATGTGACTACTGGACTAACTAAGCATGTAACTACTGGACTAACTAAGCATGTAACTACTGGACTAACTAACTAAACATGTAACTACTGGACTAACTAAACATGTAACTACTGGACTAACTAAACATGTAACTACTGGACTAAATAACTAAATATGTAACTACTGGACTAACTAACTAGATATTTAACTACTGGACTAACTAACTAAATATGTAACTACTGGACTAACTAAACATGTAACTACTGGACTAACTAAGCATGTAACTACTGGACTAACTAAACATGTAACTACTGGACTAAATAACTAAATATGTAACTGCTGGACTAGAATTTTAACTCTCACTGTAAGTACACCTGATCAGTTTGTCTCCACTTAGAACTGGGTCCGCCACTTTGGCATCTCTAGAATAAATATATATATATATATATATATATTATATAAATATATATTATAAACCGGGTCGTTCGAGCCCTGAATGCTGATTGGCTGAAGGCTGTGTTATATCAGACCGTATACCACAGGTATGACACAAATGGCTTGACTATTGTTCTAATTACATTGGAAACCAGTTTATAATATCAATAAGTCATTTTGGGGGTTTGTAGTATATGGCCAATACACCACGGCTAAATGTTGTATCCAAGCGCTCCATGTTGCACGGTGCATAAGAACAGCCCTTAGACATGGTATACTGGCCATATACCACACACCTCCGGGCCTTATCGCTTAAATAAGAGGTACTAAATAAGGTTTCATCTTATTGTAAGAAAATAAATTCTACTTACCAGTGATAAGGTTGCTTGGGGCAAAAGCAAAGAGAGACAGAAAACTGGAGGGTCGCCGGTTCAAATCCCAAGTCTCTCATGAAAAGATGATGGGAAGTGAGCATCCTAATTGCATCTCCTACCATTGTGCCCTTGAGCAAGGCACTTAACCTCTGGAATGAGGACAAAGTATTCTTCCCCTTTTCTGTCATGTTCTCACAGGATCTCTGTGATCTCAGCAGATGTAACCCCTGAACTCTCCATGTCAGTTTCCTCTCCCTGGTTCTTCCAGCACAAGGAGCATAGCAGTACCACACAGGTATACAGCCAACACCACCCCAAACAGCATGAAGGACAACAGGTTACCGTCCATGGTCCCACTTGTTGTGGCGCGGGAGGGAAAGAGCGGGAGTTTGCAGTTCTTTCCACAGATTCTCGATTGGATTCAGGTCTGGACATTGACTTGGCCATTCTAACACCTGGATATGTTTATTTTTGAACCATTCCATTGTAGATTTTGCTTCATGTTTTGGATCATTGTCTTGTTGGAAGACAAATCTCCGTCCCAGTCTCAGGTCTTTTGCAGACTCCATCAGGTTTTCTTCCAGAATGGTCCTGTATTTGGCTCCATCCATCTTCCCATCAATTTTAACCATCTTCCCTGTCCCTGCTGAAGAAAAGCAGGCCCAAACCATGATGCTGCCACCACCATGTTTGACAGTGGGGATGGTGTGTTCAGGGTGATGAGCTGTGTTGCTTTTACGCCAAACATAATGTTTTGCATTGTTACCAAAAAGTTCAATTTTGGTTTCATCTGACCAGAGCACCTTCTTCCACATGTTTGGTGTGTCTCCCAGGTGGCTTGTGGCAAACTTTAAACAACACTTTTTATGGATATCTTTAAGAAATGGCTTTCTTCTTGCCACTCTTCCATGAAGGCCAGATTTGTGCAATATACGACTGATTGTTGTCCTATGGACAGAGTCTCCCACCTCAGCTGAAGATCTCTGCAGTTCATCCAGAGTGATCATGGGCCTCTTGGCTGCATCTCTGATCAGTCTTCTCCTTGTATGAGCTGAAAGTTTAGAGGGACGGCCAGGTCTTGGTAGATTTGCAGTGGTCTGATACTCCTTTCATTTCAATATTATCGCTTGCACAGTGCTCCTTGGGATGTTTAAAGCTTGGGAAATCTTTTTGTATCCAAATCCGGCTTTAAACTTCTTCACAACAGTATCTCGGACCTGCCTGGTGTGTTCCTTGTTCTTCATGATGCTCTCTGCGCTTTTAACGGACCTCTGAGACTATCACAGTGCAGGTGCATTTATACAGAGACTTGATTTTTAAAAAAAAATTAATCTTTAATTTAACCTTTATTTAACCAGGCAAGTCAGTTCTTATTTTCAATGACGGCCTGGGAACAGTGGGTTAACTGCCTGTTCCAGGGAAGAACGACAGATTTGTACATTGTCAGCTCGGGGGTTTGAACTCACAACCTTCCGGTTACTAGTCCAAGGCTCTAACCACTAGGCTACCCTTACACACAGGTGGATTGTATTTATCATCATTAGTCATTTAGGTCAACATTGGATCATTCAGAGATCCTCACTGAACTTCTGGAGAGAGTTTGCTGCACTAAAAGTAAAGGGGCTGAATAATTTTGCACGCCCAATTTTTCAGTTTTTGATTAGTTAAAAAAGTTTGAAATATCCAATAAATGTCGTTCCACTTCATGATTGTGTCCCACTTGTTGTTGATTCTTCACAAAAAAAATACAGTTTTATATCTTTATGTTTGAAGCCTGAAATGTGGCAAAAGGTCGCAAAGTTCAAGGGGGCCGAATACTTTCGCAAGGCACTGCAGTTAGCTACGTAGAAGCAGGTGAGTGTTTAAATGACGCCATTATCTTAGTGCAAACAGAAAGCACATTATTCTGTCAGTTTCCAACACTTTAACTACATGACATAGACTGACCAGGTGAATCCAGGTGAAAGCTATGACCCCTTTTTGATGGCAAATCCACTTCAATCAGTGTAGGGGAGGAGACGGGTAAAACAAATATGTAAGGTGCGTGCAACTCAATATTAGAAAGGTGTTGCTAATGTTTGATATACTCAGTGTAAATACTATCTGCTTATCTGTTCAACCCAGATTAAATATAGAAACACACTATAGAAAACCTGTCACCCATGCCACATGGAATATTAGTGCAGCAAAGGTCGGCTACAGATTAGTAGTTACTTCTATGTGAGACTATCAGTCTCTGTCTCCCTCTGTTGGCTAAATGAAGCGGTGAAGGCAAACGAAAAGACAAAACAACCAATTGCTGAACACCTCAGCTCAGTCAGGTGTAAGAACACTGACTACCCAGTAGCAGCCTACTTTGTTTGAAGCCAACCATCCTATTTCCTCCCTCATATACACAGGTATGGAGCATGTTACCCTACCAAGGAGAAGAGGTAACATTGAGACATCACTGCTAGAGGGAAGCCAACTGGATCTCCCACCTAAAAACACTGACCCCTAGTGGTTTGAATATTGACTTTTCAACCAAATGAACATGTTTTGCCCACAGTTTATTAGCTGATACTGCATATCATGTTTCCCATGTTGATGATGTTCATTATGCATTATGTTTGAACCACGAGAAGATATTAAATCCAGGCTGTGTCCCATAGGGCAGTGCACTGTTGGCCCAGGGTCATCTGGGTTTGGCCTGGGTAAGTTGTCAATTGTAAATAATAATTTGTTCTTAACTGACTTGCCTACTTAAATGAAAAAAATATAATTAAATTATGAAAAAGATTCAAGTAAATGAAATGTAAACAATAATGATTGATATTAACATGATGTATTGTATTAAATCTAATCATGTTGACATAAGGTTTATATTAACGTGATGTATTGTATTAAATCTAATCATGTTGACATAAGGTTTATATTAACGTGATGTATTGTATTAAATCTAATCATGTTGACATAAGGTTTATATTAACGTGATGTATTGTATTAAATCTAATCATGTTGACATAAGGTTTATATTAACGTGATGTATTGTATTAAATCTAATCATGTTGACATAAGGTTTATATTAACGTGATGTATTGTATTAAATCTAATCATGTTGACATAAGGTTTATATTAACGTGATGTATTGTATTAAATCTAATCATGTTGACATAAGGTTTATATTAACGTGATGTATTGTATTAAATCTAATCATGTTGACATAAGGTTTATATTAACGTGATGTATTGTATTAAATCTAATCATGTTGACATAAGGTTTATATTAACGTGATGTATTGTATTAAATCTAATCATGTTGACATAAGGTTTATATTAACGTGATGTATTGTATTAAATCTAATCATGTTGACATAAGGTTTATATTAACGTGATGTATTGTATTAAATCTAATCATGTTGACATAAGGTTTATATTAACGTGATGTATTGTATTAAATCTAATCATGTTGACATTAGGTTTATATTAACGTGATGTATTGTATTAAATCTAATCATGTTGACATTATGTAAATAACTGCCTCGTGTATTCAACATCTTGACACACGCAGTAAAATAAGAGTTTAATAGTTCGACTTTTTCATCCCTCATTACCTTAAGTACTATGACACGCCCCTCACTGTGTTCATTGGCTGCACAGTTTCGCTTCATAACCTGGTTCAGGCGTTTACCAAGAAACCCTGAAGAAGGTACTGTGTGCTGAAACGTTGGTTGTCATGCCCATTAAACATTTGGGAGCATAATTAGAATGTGTTACTTTCTTTCTTTGTATAGTTTACACTCAGTTAGTCAACATCTTTACAAATTTTTTTGGGGGGTGGGCTTCAATTAATGCATTTTTACTAGGCTAAATGAAGAATTACACAATTGTTTCTAGTCCTCCCTGACTCTTATGACAAACTCTATCTTAACTTCAGATTGGTCATTTGAGAACTCAACGGATGACATGAGTCCCATTACATTATAGACAGACCATCTCTGGCGTAAGGAGGGCTGTAACCATAGAAGAGGATATTGAGAATGAGTTGTCTTCTCAAAATCCTTCTCAGAAGTTTTCACCTTGTACGTCTTCTAGCTCCAACACGTGTTTAGTAGAATTTATTCACTCAAGATGGTATTTTCCTCTCATGAAGTGCTCTGCGGTTTTGGTTGCTTGCTTTTTTTACCGGCACCATTTGTCTATATTCTAATCTTGACTGTAGCAGCACTCGGAGAGACTGGGTCTGGGGATAATGAGGTTGAGGGAGGGGTTCTCTGTGAGTCAGAACAGAACAAAGACTTTCATCACTGATGATTCTAGAACACTGTGAGAGTGTTCCATTAAAGAGAGAGAAACCTCTCACTACAACTGAAGGAGCACAGAGCTGAGCTCCCTAAGTAGCATAAAGACTCTATAGTCCACTGGGCCTATTCAGTCACAGACGGGCAGATAACACTAATTCCTTAACTTAAATAACAATAGCGTAACCACAGGAGTTATAGCAGCAGTTATAGCAGCAGATATATATATATCTTACTGGACTCAATGATTACAAAACAGAATGTTGTTTTTGGAACAAGATACATGGGAACACATATTGTATCCCCCTCGGAGTGGTTGTGGCAACCAGATAGTTAGTTTATGTGCTATCACAAGGTGGTGCCCTCTCATCTCCTTGTAAACACATTTACAATGATGCTGAGAGGATGTGGACTCATGGTTACTATGGAAACCAACCATGCCTTAATAAACTACAGGTAAGTGGGTGAATGAAGAAGAGAGGGTGATAGTAAAAAAGTGTTCACAATGGATATAAATTCAATTCCCGATCTGAAGCATGTAGTCTGTAGCCTAGCCCACATCCAGTTTGACACTGGCAGGTTCCATGGCAAGTGGATACCTGGGTAAATTCAACCTGCACAGGTGAGAGAGGGAGGGGGAGTTAGAGAGAGCGAGACGGTGTAACAGAGGAATCCCAGTCTCAGACTTTTTACCTGCAACGTATCTTTAATCAGATCTGAAATAAGCCAACAGAAAACATTTCTGTTAGACACCAATCGGAGCAGAACATATGTTCTGCAGATTTCTGCTTTCTGGTCTTTCCTGTTTGCTGATTGACTTTTCGCATGTGACCTATGAAGAAATTACATGCTCCAGAACATTAATCCGCTAGCCTGTGCCACAAATACTTCTATAGCAGCCTGAGCCTAGATCTTCAGATGGTCTGTGTCCCAAATGGCACCATATTCCCTTCATAGTGTACTACATATTTAACTAGGGTCCATTAGGTGCCATTTGGGATGGGCCCCAAGGCTTATGAGATCCTCCAGTCCTAAAAATAAAACGATTCTACATCCTCTGGAACTGGAACTCCTCACCAACTGTCTGATCTCCTCCTCCCACAAAATGACAGTTAAACCCATCAAATAGGACTTCTTCCTATAACCTAGGCCCTACTTCCTCCAACAACATCAACCATGTGTCTCAAATGGCACTGGGCAGGTACCATATTCCCTATTCTCTGTGGTCAAAAGTAGTGCACTAGGAAAACTATTTGGTCATTAATATTACAAAGGAAAGGGGCGGAAAGCATCAGGAACCAATTATTCAATAACGCTTTCCCCTCCTCTTGCCCTATTGGCGATGTCCCAAATCCTTATATGTTGCACTACTTTTGACCAGAGCCCTTTGCACTATATAGGGAATAGGACGTCATTTGGGACACAACCCTTGTATTCTAAATGAGAGGGATAGAGAGCAGGTAGATCTGTGTCGGGGTACGGCTCGGTGTCTCACCAGTTGCCATGGCCTAGCCATGGCCTTGAGTCAAGACTAGGGGTCCGGTATCACTACGCCACCACCAGTCAAACCTGGGTTCAAATACTATTCCAAAAGATTTAAAATACTTTATCTGTGCTTGATTGAGCTTGCCTGTTGCAATGGAACCAGAAGAAAAGTCAACAGTCCAACCCACAAGCCCTGTTGCATCTGACTGTCACCCAAGGCAGGTTAAAGCGATCGCTCAAAGTATTTGACAGATTTAAAACACTACTTGAACCCAGGTCTGATCACTCCACCACCAACCAACTCACTGAGGTAATTGAGATCAGATGGGCTGTTGAGGCGAGGCAGGGTGTAGAGGCAACCTGGGCAAGGCAGAGTAACCTGGAAGCATTTATTTTATGGGAAAGATGTTTAGTTAAGTGCAGTGCTGCGACCTAATGAGTCTGGGCCTGCCCGGGCCGTCCGGCTGTGATGAATATGATTGGTGAAAGATCTCAACGCTGGTTCCTGAGTCCTTCCTTCCTGCCGGATCAGGTTTCAGATTAACCAACTTCCTGTTTTATCTGTGGCCTTTGGAAAGCAAATGATCACTTCTTTTTTTATAAGGGAATTAGCATGTATTAGTCTAGTTCAGGATATCTCAGAGGATATCTCAGGATCGGTTAGAGTTTGAGCGACCTAAGGATTGGAGTCAAGTGGTGGACTGTGTGCTGAGGCATCTTTTAAGGGACTTTTGGGATGGGTTAGGAGGTAGTATTGATTCACTTGATATTTTAGGAGGTTAAAAAACAGTCTTGGAGTAAAGCTGCTGGGGTGTCTGTTAGAGATGGGACGACTAGTCAACATACACATTGACACTAGCAATGTGTCCAATAAACTGTTGTAGCAGGTATCACCTGTTTGCAAATTGGCCTTCAAAATTTCATCACAGTCCGGAAGAACGGCAAGTACATTCTCAATCATAAAATAGGCTGTTGAATCAACTGACATGTTGACGCTTTAAGAGCACTAACGGCCACGACAGGCCTCGCACATGTCTTTATGTACATAGAGACAAGGCCACAAGTGAGAGGTCATTCACAAGGTCAAAAAAGTCAAGAAGATGGTCGATGCAATAATAGGTCTTGCAACAACTTCAACTATCAACATGTTTTGCTCTCAAACTGGTGAAGCCTTGCTATGGGTGGGCTGCAACATTATAAACTATATACAGTGGGGCAAAAAACGTATTTAGTCAGCCACCAATTGTGCAAGTTCTCCCACTTAAAAAGATGAGAGAGGCCTGTAATTTTCATCATAGGTACACATCAACTATGACAGACAAAATGAGGAGAAAAAAAATCCAGAAAATCACATTGTAGGATTTTTAATGAATTTATTTGCAAATTATGGTGGAAAATAAGTATTTGGTCAATAACAAAAGTTTCTCAATACTTTGTTATATACCCTTTGTTGGCAATGACAGAGGTCAAACATTTTCTGTAAGTCTTCACAAGGTTTTCACACACTGTTGCTGGTATTTTGGCCCATTCCTCCATGCAGATCTCCTCAAGAGCAGTGATGTTTTGGGGCTGTTGCTGGGCAACACAGACTTTCAACTCCCTCCAAAGATTTTCTATGGGGTTGAGATCTGGAGACTGGCTAGGCCACTCCAGGACCTTGAAATGCTTCTTACGAAGCCACTCCTTCGTTGCCCGGGCGGTGTGTTTGGGATCATTGTCATGCTGAAAGACCCAGCCACGTTTCATCTTCAATGCCCTTGCTGATGGTAGGCTTTGTTACTTTGGTCCCAGCTCTCTGCAGGTCATTCACTAGGTCCCCCCGTGTGGTTCTGGGATTTTTGCTCACCGTTCTTGTGATCATTTTGACCCCACGGGGTGAGATCTTGCGTGGAGCCCCAGATCGAGGGAGATTATCAGTGGTCTTGTATGTCTTCCATTTCCTAATAATTGCTCACACAGTTGATTTCTTCAAACCAAGCTGCTTACCTATTGCAGATTCAGTCTTCCCAGTCTGGTGCAGGTCTACAATTTTGTTTCTGGTGTCCTTTGACAGCTCTTTGGTCTTGGCCATAGTGGAGTTTGGAGTGTGACTGTTTGAGGTTGTGGACAGGTGTCTTTTATACTGACAACAAGTTCAAACAGGTGCCATTAATACAGGTAACGAGTGGAGGACAGAGGAGCCTCTTAAAGAATAAGTTACAGGTCTGTGAGAGCCAGAAATCTTGCTTGCTTGTAGGTGACCAAATACTTAATATCCACCATAATTTGCAAATTAAATCATTAAAAATCCTACAATGTGATTTTCTGGATTTTTTTTCTCATTTAGTCTGTCATAGTTGAAGTGTACCTATGATGAAAATTACACGCCTCTCTCATCTTTTTAAGTGTGAGAACTTGCACAATTGGTGGCTGACTAAATACTTGTTTGCCCCTCTGTACCATACATACTGTAACAAAGGGGTGTTTGTGAGAGTGGGGGACTGAACTGAACACCTCCATACATTTTCAAATATAGCCTTAGCCATTTACTTATGAATGTATTAATGTCTGTGCTGTAGTAGGGGTCATATTAGCATAGGAACACAGAACATTGTCATTTATGATACCCCAGCCCCATCACACCCTCGCCGTGCTGAGATCCTTGATTACATTGTTCCCAGGGGATGAGGTCAACTCCTCAGAGATAGGAACCATTGAGGGTACCAATCACTTAAGATTTTTTTTAAATGGGGGGGAAGAAATCATGGCGGACATAAAGCTAAATATATCATTCCTCTTGTGCCGGTAATCACGACGTCCAGACGATTTGGAGTGACAGTTTAAACGCTTCAGATTAAAGCATCGCTCTGTTAGAAGGGGATTGGTCTTTCCTTACTGCGACGGGTGCACGGGCAGCCGAGCCCGTGGCGAGACATGCATGGACGCGCCCAGGGACCCCCCCAAACGAGCGCACGTTCCACCTGTGACACTGAAATGGCTTAAAGGCCACAAGGCCAGGTCAACACAGTCATCACAGGCCACAAGGCCAGGTCAACAGTTATCACAGGCGATAAGGCCAGGTCAACACAGTTATCACAGGCCACAAGGCCAGGTCAACAGTTTTCACAGGCGATAAGGCCAGGTCAACACAGTTATCACAGGCCACAAGGCCAGGTCAACAGTTATCACAGGCGATAAGGCCAGGTCAACACAGTTATCACAGGCCACAAGGCCAGGTCAACAGTTATCACAGGCCACAAGGCCAGGTCAACACAGTTATCACAGGCCACAAGGCCAGGTCAACACAGTTATCACAGGCCACAAGGCCAGGTCAACAGTTATCACAGGCGATAAGGCCAGGTCAACAGTTATCACAGGCCACAAGGCCAGGTCAACAGTTTTCACAGGCGATAAGGCCAGGTCAACAGTTATCACAGGCCACAAGGCCAGGTCAACAGTTATCACAGGCGATAAGGCCAGGTCAACACAGTTATCACAGGCCACAAGGCCAGGTCAACAGTTATCACAGGCCACAAGGCCAGGTCAACACAGTTATCACAGGCCACAAGGCCAGGTCAACACAGTTATCACAGGCCACAAGGCCAGGTCAACAGTTATCACAGGCGATAAGGCCAGGTCAACAGTTATCACAGGCGATAAGGCCAGGTCAACAGTTATCACAGGCCACAAGGCCAGGTCAACACAGTTATCACAGGCCACAAGGCCAGGTCAACACAGTTATCACAGGCCACAAGGCCAGGTCAACAGTTATCACAGGCGATAAGGCCAGGTCAACACAGTTATCACAGGCCACAAGGCCAGGTCAACACAGTTATCACAGGCCACAAGGCCAGGTCAACACAGTTATCACAGGCCACAAGGCCAGGTCAACACAGTTATCACAGGCCACAAGGCCAGGTCAACAGTTATCACAGGCGATAAGGCCAGGTCAACAGTTATCACAGGCGATAAGGCCAGGTCAACAGTTATCACAGGCCACAAGGCCAGGTCAACACAGTTATCACAGGCCACAAGGCCAGGTCAACACAGTTATCACAGGCCACAAGGCCAGGTCAACAGTTATCACAGGCCACAAGGCCAGGTCAACACAGTTATCACAGGCCACAAGGCCAGGTCAACAGTTATCACAGGCGATAAGGCCAGGTCAGCACAGTTATCACAGGCCACAAGGCCAGGTCAACAGTTTTCACAGACGATAAGGCCAGGTCAACAGTTATCACAGGCCAGGTCAACACAGTTATCACAGGCTACAAGGCCAGGTCAACACAGTTATCACAGGCCACAAGGCCAGGTCAACAGTTATCACAGGCCACAAGGCCAGGTCAACAGTTATCACAGGCCACAAGGCCAGGTCAACACAGTTATCACAGGCCACAAGGCCAGATCAATATAGAGGAAATAATTGAAGCAGTTTTCTTCCCCAGTATTAGTTACCTGATGATTAAAGATGCCCCACCTCCTGCTAATGGTGTTTCATATACGCAATAACAATTTCCATACTATAATACATATTTGAGTGGGTGGAAAGGCTTAAGGCCTAGATTAGACCCAGTAGAGCATCATATAGGCTCAACACCCTCTGCATTAATGTATATCAGTCATCCTACATACTCATTTGACCCTATGACCCCAAAGTCACACATTCCAGTCTTCAGGTAGTCCTCACATGACATTCCATTAGCCCTGAACCGTATGTATAGCATGCCATCAAGATTGTAGCCTATCACAGTGGACCTACACGGGCACTCGTTCTTATCTGAAAACTTACTGAATTGTACCGAACAAAAATATAAAAACACAACATGCAACAACTTCAATGATTTTACGGAGTTTCAGTTCATATAAGGAAATCAGTATATTGAAATTAATGAATTAGGTCTATATCTATGGATTTCACAAGAGTGGACAGGAGAGCAGCCATTGGTGGGCCTGGGATTCATATTTGGCCCACCCAACCAGAATGAGTTTTTCCACACAAAAGGGCTTTATTACAGACAGAAATACTCCTCAATTTCACCAGCTGTCCGGGTGACTGGTCTCAGATGATCCCGCAGGTGAAGTCGTCGGATGTGGAGGTCCTGAGCTGGCGTGGTCACAAGTGGTCTGCGGTTGTGAGACCGGCTGGACGTACCTCCAAATTCTCTAAAACAAAGTTAGAGGCGGAATATGGTAGAGAATTGAACATTCCATTCTCTGTCAGCAACTCTGGTGGACATTCCTGAAGTCAGCTGTGGCATTGTGTTATGTGACAAAAATTCACATTTTAATGGCCTTTGCCCCCAGCACAAGGTGCACCTTTGTAATGATCATGGAGTTTAATTAACTTGTTGATATTTCACACTTGTCAGGTGTATGGATTATCTTGGCAAAGGGGAAATGCTCACTAACAGGGATGTAAACATATTTGTAAACAATATGAGAGAAATAAGCTTTTTGTGAGTATGGAACATTTCTGGTGATCTTTGAAATCAGCTCATGAAACAGGGGACCAACACTTTACATATTGCGTTTATATTTTTGTTCAGTATATTTCAAACACATCACAAAATATGAATTACAGATCAGAAACTGTACAGAGCCTATTATTTTTAGTCTGTGCCTATCCCTCCAATTTAGCCCATCCCTCTCTCCTAACACCTAAAATCTTTCTGAACATCAAATCCATGATAATGTACAGTCTGATTTACATATGCAGTGAATCTTCCCCTTTGACACAAACTGCCGGGCTGAAAGTCATCCCATCTCACCAGAGGTGTATTCTACATCATCACTGATTGGATTCTTGATGAGATTGTCGGGTGGCTCGTACACTTCACAGGGTGAGGACGCGATAGGCACAAGGGACACATTTCTATGGCCGCTGAAGTGCTTCACTGCCCTCTCTCTCTCTCTCGTTACCACCATTCAGGAACATGGGCTGGGTGTTGGGTGTGTAATCAGCGCGGCACTGGCAGGGATGTTTGATCGCCTGCACAACCCCTCTGCCAGGCGTTAGTGAAGTATACTCACCAAACCTAACCGATATCGTCACAAGCATCTCACAAGACTCCAAAACTGTATAATTCAAACATGCAAAATCTGCATGTAAAATACAAGGACAAGGCCCCTGCGAGATACTTACAGTTCCTTGCTTCAACTGAAATAATATGTAACATCAGGGACTACAGCCAGGTCGTTACAGTAAGTCTCCTTACTTTAACCTCCCAGCCAGATGTTGGTGTCCAAAGGGAGTGCACGGACACTGTCAATTCAAAAGTTTACTGAGCCAATTAGACTTGTGCCGCTGGTAAAAATGTACAAGAAAATCTATTTCCTTTCTCCTCACCGTCCCTCTATTCCATGGCAGCAGTAGTAAAACAGAGCGAGGCTGCGAGCGGAGGACCAGAAATTCAGTTGATAAATGTCAAATGAAATTAAAGTATTCAGCTGAAAGCAATTTCCAGAGCTGCGTTCGGGGCCAGGGACTTGAGTCTTTCACTCCTCCATCGATCATGTTCTGGGCCAAGGTACACAATGCCCCCAAATTACTGACATATGGACCCAGACTCACAAGAAACACTGCCAGGTCCCTCATCTGTGCACTCCTCTAAACTGTTGTTTATCCACTGACCATCTGTGTGTGTGTGTGTGTGTAGCATCTCAGGGTAGGGCCACACAAACCACCATATTAAGACCCTGCCTAATAGATGAATGGTGTGATACATTATAATTTAGTACAGAGGAATAGAGTAGACCATTACCACTCACTAATCTAACATCTAACTCACATCAAAGGTAAAGAAGAAAAAACAGAACAGAGATGACGTACAAAGCAGTGTTTCAGTTAATGGCACCCATACAGAATGGTAGTAGCCACTTTATTGTGTTGTCATTGGTAGCTGTAGGATTCATCCTGGACAAACTGACAGAACCAATCAGTGAGTTTGGTGTGGCGCTACAAGGGTTGCAGTCACTATGTCGAGAAGCTGCTGCCAAGTGGAAGGAAACACAAATGTCATGTGTAAAATGGCTGAACTATCCCTTTAAGGGTCAATCTGAAACAAATGCTGGCACCACGTACATATCTCTTCTTCCTGTCCTCTGGGAGATCGTCTATGTCTCAGAGGTGCTTCCTACATAAACACAGCTCTCTGTAGCATCAGTTTGATTAGGAGGCTCCCAGAAGCCATTAAAAGTCAATTTCTCCCCTCTGTGTTTGTTTGAAGACGAGAGTGAGTGAGGAACCCAGCAGCCGCTGTTGTGCGATGCCAACTTCTGGAACACACAAACAAGCCCCCAACGAACGCCAAACAAACCTCCAACTAGTGTCCAGTATCGTGTGCAGTCATATATGCAGGAGGAACCGTTGCAAATGTGACAGTATCAAAAATAAAGATGTGGTGCTGTTAATCGTCATCACCCCAACAGCTCTTTCGTCTTGGTAGTCAACTGCTTGTCTACATCTGCTGCAAAGCTGTCTGCCATCTGCCCAACCTGAGAGGTGGAGAACAGACACATTCTTATTAGACAACTATTACTATTATAGAAATACTGTAAAACGATACGGGGTGCCACAAAAAACAGTAAGGATTCATCCGAATGTTTGTAGCCTTCTGACTATTATAACCATTGTATTTCTGTCCTCCAATAGGACAGGTTGAGATATCTCAGTACCTGTTTCTCCACCAATCGGATGGTGTCCTCGGAGACGGTGTCCTTGGCCTTCTTCACCTGAGTGATAGCGTTGGACCTCACCCTCCTCAGAGACTCCTTGGCCTTGTTACCGAACTGCTTAGCTAGCTTAGCCAGGTTCTCCCTGTGTTCCCGCGTCACCCTGCATGGACACATTAGCACACAGTGTTACGAGCGATAAACACACACACAGTCGCACGCACAAAGCATGAATACACACGCACACAAAGCATGAACACACACACACACACAGCATGAACACACACGCACAAACACACTGTTTAATATTCTCTCTATGGGAGAAAGTAGGCACAAATAATATTAATGCCCAAAGCATTAAATTCCTTAAAACAATACCTGGCTAAATTGACTGGCTCTCTGTGCCACAAAAAAAAAACAACGTATTATGGTCACAGAACAGTCAACAACTTTGTCTTGCTGGTGTAACAGCTAACACTTTATTTTCTGTAATTTGTATTTTTGCTTGGGACTATTTGCAAACAATCCAAGAGTGGTGTCTATTTACTGCAAACAATAATGTGTAATTACTGATTCTGGGCCAATCAAGACGCTCGCTCTCTTTGGAAATGCAAATGTTGTTGCGTGCTGAGACTGATTGCAGAGGAAGAAGGCGTCCGTCCGTCTGTCCGTCCCCCTATCCTGCGCTGCCAGACAAGCACCTGCTGCTGAGCGTACTTATTAATCACACAGCCTGCATCCTAATGTATTCACTACAGGGTCAAAAGCAGTGCACTACATAGGGAGTAGTGTGCCATTTGTGACGTAGCCACATGTTTTTGTGGTTAAGCGAGTGACGGCTGCACATCAAGCTATTTGATTTGGCAGGGAGCAGAATTGGTCAGAGAACTGAAGACTTCTGACCAAGGTTGGTGTTGTAGAACTGTTCCAGTTGGGTGACAGTCAGATAAATGTGTCAGACACTCCTGGAAACCACAGACAGATCCATGCATTTCTTTACAAGGAGACAGATGGTCAGGGAAGGGACTGACAAGATAATTCATTACTGGAAAGAGAAAAAAAGTAGGAGGATAAAATATAAAGACATGGAGAGAAATGGTAAAACAGAGAGAGTGATGAAATTGAGAGGAAAAAGAGAGTGAGAGTAGAGACAGTGTTCTGGCCCAGCCTGGTTGACTCACTTGGGAATGGCCACCCTGATTATGGTTCCATCCACCTCAGGGTTGAGTTTCATGCTGCTCTCTCGTAGGGCGCGGGTGGCAGCAGCCACGGCCTGAGGACACAAACACACATTCAACCTGAACCTAATGACTGCCAGCTGGGACTGGGGCAGGAGTACTCTCACTGCAGACACAGGCGGTCCTTGGTCATGCTGGCTTTGATCCATGGCGAGCTGGGTGAACTGTGTAGAATCTCTGGT
The DNA here is from genome assembly GCF_023373465.1 of Oncorhynchus keta. Lineage (NCBI taxonomy): Eukaryota > Metazoa > Chordata > Actinopteri > Salmoniformes > Salmonidae > Oncorhynchus > Oncorhynchus keta. Next base: position 43,407,033 of record NC_068432.1, read on the forward strand.
AGAGGGGGTTGGGGGGGGGCTAGGGTGTGTGTGTGTGTGTGTGGGGGGAGCACATGCAGTGTGGAAGTGCTGCGGGATGCTGTCAGAGCGGGGTCTCCCGGGAACAGGGGGGGTCTGGCCTGGTACTCACTATGCATTGGAAAAGGAGATTCTGAGTAGTTTCTTTCCACTATAGAATATATTCTATACAGCACAACAGCCTGGTAGACAACAGAGTCATTATCTAGGAGATGTATGTTAGAACGAACGGTCTGGTAGACAACAGAGTCATTATCTAGGAGATGTATGTTAGAACTAACAGTCTGGTAGACAACAGTCATTATCTAGGAGATGTAAGTTAGAACTAACAGTCTGGTAGACAACAGAGTCATTATCTAGGAGATGTATGTTAGAACTAACGGTCTGGTAGACAACAGAGTCATTATCTAGGAGATGTATGTTAGAACTAACGGTCTGGTAGACAACAGAGTCATTATCTAGGAGATGTATGTTAGAACTAACGGTCTGGTAGACAACAGAGTCATTATCTAGGAGATGCATGTTAGAACTAACAGTCTGGTAGACAACAGTCATTATCTAGGAGATGTATGTTAGAACTAACAGTCTGGTAGACAACAGTCATTATCTAGGAGATGTAAGTTAGAACAAACGGTGGTTGAACTCCAATAGACAATTAATGAAAAGGCTGTAATCTGGATATATGATTTGTCTGTGGTGGTGGGAGAGGTGCCCGAGGGAGAGCGTCAGAAACAGGGAAGACAGAAAGGAGAGGTGCCCGAGGGAGAGCGTCAGAAACAGGGAAGACAGAAAGGAGAGGTGCCCGAGGGAGAGCGTCAGAAACAGGGAAGACAGAAAGGAGAGGTGCCCGAGGGAGAGCGTCAGAAACAGGGAAGACAGAAAGGAGAGGTGCCCGAGGGAGAGCGTCAGAAACAGGGAAGACAGAAAGGAGAGATGCCCGAGGGAGAGCGTCAGAAACAGGGAAGACAGAAAGGAGAGGTGCCCGAGGGAGAGCGTCAGAAACAGGGAAGACAGAAAGGAGAGGTGCCCGAGGGAGAGCGTCAGAAACAGGGAAGACAGAAAGGAGAGATGCCCGAGGGAGAGCGTCAGAAACAGGGAAGACAGAAAGGAGAGGTGCCCGAGGGAGAGCGTCAGAAACAGGGAAGACAGAAAGGAGAGGTGCCCGAGGGAGAGCGTCAGAAACAGGGAAGACAGAAAGGAGAGGTGCCCGAGGGAGAGCGTCAGAAACAGAAAGGAAGACAGAAAGGAGAGGTGCCCGAGGGAGAGCGTCAGAAACAGGGAAGACAGAAAGGAGAGGTGCCCGAGGGAGAGCGTCAGAAACAGGGAAGACAGAAAGGAGAGGTGCCCGAGGGAGAGCGTCAGAAACAGGGAAGACAGAAAGGAGAGATGCCCGAGGGAGAGCGTCAGAAACAGGGAAGACAGAAAGGAGAGGTGCCCGAGGGAGAGCGTCAGAAACAGGGAAGACAGAAAGGAGAGGTGCCCGAGGGAGAGCGTCAGAAACAGGGAAGACAGAAAGGAGAGATGCCCGAGGGAGAGCGTCAGAAACAGGGAAGACAGAAAGGAGAGGTGCCCGAGGGAGAGCGTCAGAAACAGGGAAGACAGAAAGGAGAGGTGCCCGAGGGAGAGCGTCAGAAACAGGGAAGACAGAAAGGAGAGGTGCCCGAGGGAGAGCGTCAGAAACAGGGAAGACAGAAAGGAGAGGTGCCCGAGGGAGAGCGTCAGAAACAGGGAAGACAGAAAGGAGAGATGCCCGAGGGAGAGCGTCAGAAACAGGGAAGACAGAAAGGAGAGATGCCCGAGGGAGAGCGTCAGAAACAGGGAAGACAGAAAGGAGAGGTGCCCGAGGGAGAGCGTCAGAAACAGGGAAGACAGAAAGGAGAGGTGCCCGAGGGAGAGTGTTGAACGGTGTTTCCTCCGACACATTGGTGCAGCTGGCTTCCAGGTAAAGTGGCCGGGTGTTAAGAAGCGCGGCTAGGCGGGTCATGTTCCGCAGGCCTCTCCAGAGCCCGTTGGGGAGTTGCAGTGATGGGACAAGATCGTAATCACAAAATCGGGGAGAAAAAGGGGGTTAAAAATGAATGATTAAATAAACAGCTTCTCCCATTCTCTGGTTCTCTCCTATTCTCTAGTTACTCCAGAGAGCCATCCCATACTTATGTTTGATTGTTCTCAGTACTGAATTCATCATTACTTCCTACAGCTCTAGCCATTAGGGAAAAGTGGGGGAAAGCTGTGCTCTGTTCTGGCCAGCTCTGTAAACACCAGGCATGTTCTGGTTAATATGTTCAATTGTGGAATTACACTGAGGTTTGTGAATAAACACAGCCAGTTCAAAGCCACAGTCCAACCGAGAGGAATGAACAGAGCCAAAGTAAACAGCTGGTTAATGATGTTGAGGATCCCACACAGACCTTTTACATCCCTTTGTTCCTTCAGATCCAAGTGGTTTAATTCATGCTGCCATCACCACTGCACAACAGCCACTGGGGGTTTGCAGTAACACTGAACTGCAGTACTGAATGGCTGGAAAACAATGGCCTCTCGTTAGGATCATGGGTAATTTATGTGAATAATTATAATCCTATTTGCTCTGGGTGCTGTGCAGTCACCCCGGTGTTGCCTTAGCAGGGCTGTTAAGACTATTATGTAATGGGAGTGCTTTTGTCACTTCTAGGTTAGACTACTGCAATGCTCTACTTTCCGGCTACCCGGATAAAGCACTAAATAAACTCCAGTTAGTGCTAAATACGGCTGCTAGAATCCTGACTAGAACCCAAAAATGTGATCATATTACTCCAGTGCTAGCCTCACTACACTGCCTTGTTAAGGCCAGGGCTGATTTCAAGGTTTTACTGCTAACCTACAAAGCATTACATGGGCCTGCTCCTACCCATCTTACCAATTTGGTCCTGCCGTTCACACCCTTTGTTCATGCCAAGGGGGAGATCTTCTGCCTCGTCTAAGGATGGTAAGTTGGTGGTTGAAGATATCCCTCTAGTGGTGTGGGGGCTGTGCTCTGGCAAAGTGGGTGGGGTTATATCCTGCCTGTTTGGCCCCATTCGGGGGTAACGTCGGACGGGGCCACAGTGTCTCCCAACCCTTCCCGTCAGCCTCCAGCATTTATGCTGCAGTAGTTTGTGTCGGGGGGTCTCTGATAATGACAATATGCTTATCCGCATGAGTTTATCCGTATGAGTATTCACAAAAACAAATCTGCAAATCTAAAAGCTGTGATCTCTCATGAATAATGTATTAGTACACCTACGGTGACAAGAGTACTTACGTTCCAGGTTCAGCTGCTCATGTAGTACTCTACAGTACTAAATGGATTTGAGCCAAGGCCAAAGAGCATCAACCTCCCTTTAAAACTGATCCCAGAATTAGACAGGGACAACCCTCATTAACAACATAGGATGCTGGAGGGAGAAAAGACCAGGGGAAGGAGAAACCCAGGGAGGAGAGGGAAAGAGTTGTTCCCTTTCAGTGTGTCTGTGAGAAAGAGAGAATCTATTGGAGCAGTTAGCTCCCCTCCTTCCCAGAGGGCAAAGCGCGGTCACTTCCTGCTGATGACAGCTGACCACAGAGTCTTGGCATTTGTTTCAATCTTATCCCAGAACAAAGAGCTTCCCTGAACCATCGATCACTAACCGACTCAAGTTTCAGAGGAGAAAGGAGTAAGAGAGAACGAGAGAGATCGATGGAGGTTGTGTGTCGACACTTAACACTGCTCAACCTTCCATGCACTGGATGAGACAAGAGTAGGAGATTTCAGTCCAGGCTTCTAAAATGACATGCCAATTTCAAAATGTGTTGCCATCAGCCCAGAGTGTGGTTCATACAGTGTGTGTCTGTACTGTGCATTTGTGAGCTCACCTCTGGGAAACCAGTCATGTTGACCACGATGAGCTGAGGGGACTTCACGGAGATCTGACCCAGCTGGTTCAGTGGGAACTTGCCGTCTGCCGTGGACACCACGATGTGATCCAGAGCTCCTGAAAACCCAAAAGGACCAGGGCCCGTATTCATACAGCAGGTCAGAGTAGGAGTGCCGATCTAGGATCAGGTCCCCACTGTCCATGTCATGTTACTCCTCCGAGATGCTTTATGAACAGAATATAAAAACAATAAACGGAATTCTTGAGTCCCAGCATAAAACAAAACATGACCAAGACAACTAAACCGTTGTATGATCACTATAAAGCCTCAGACTGTTGGCAGAGAGTGGGATGCAGGTTTGGTTTCAGCTGGGGTGCAGGAGGTACCCCCCAACCCTCATCTCCTCTCTCGGTCACCCCCTAACAGTGGAGACTGCAGAACCAAAGCTTCAACATGGGTCTCCTCTTCTCATCTGGCTTACCTCAGACGCTGCCGTTTCCTCCCTCGCCGTCCTCTGGCTTACATCACCAACTCTATCCCTCGCTAGTGGAGAAGTGTGGAGGGTGGGGTGGACCATAGAGTAATCTACCTTTTTTAGCCTGCGTTACTCTAGCCCTAACCTCGTCCCCAGGCTAACTGCTAGAGCTGGCTGGTCGACCAGAGACGACCTGGCTGCCTGCACATCTGCTAGCGCTTCCAGAGGGCACACAGGCATTTCCTAAACGGCATGAGGAGGGATGAGGATCAACTGGAAAGCCATTAGCCAAATGGACTCTTCCTGGTCAGGGCACAGGCAATTGACCCAACATGGCCGAAGGTAGACTACTAGTCAACAATACAGGCCTTCTCCACAAAAAAACACATTTACCATGGGGTTTTGTTCAGTAGGGCACACTGTAGAAAAACATTTTGCAACAGAATACAAAAATGTATTCTTACAGGACATATTCAGGTAAGAGCTACCACCCCTTTCCCCTCTAGTTCTCGACCCGACCCGGGGTTCCTCGTGATAAAGTCCCATCAGACAGCAGACTTCCAGGTGGATCCTGTGTGACTTTACACTGGCGATGTTTAGTGGGTGGGTGCCCTGGGATCATGAGCTCTAGCCTGGGGTACCTTATGATCGTGAGGATGACATTAACTGGTTGTTTTGAACTATGGAAGCTAATGCTCTGACCCATCTCTGGGAGACAGACTGGGATTGTAAATATGTGTGTGTGGGTTGAGGATGTCTGGCATCCAGACCTGATGCATATATGGGTTGACAAAATGCTCGTTTCAGTATATTCATCTGAGGCAGTATACACAGAGCTGTTCAGGGAGGACTGGATAGCCTGACGTTAGTCCAACGTTCCCATGGACAAGAGAGGTTAGTCTTCTAGCAGAGGAACTGAGAGTAACAGGCTGTAATACCTCTATACCCTGATGCCTGGTTCACCATATTAACATGTCCTATACAACAGCCCTTCCTTCAGCTAAGCTGACTTTACTTACAACAAAACACGCCACATAATGAGGCCCAGATGAGACTATCGAACACACACAAGAACAAAATGATGTCATGATTCCCCCCATTCCAGAATCTTTCCAGTCAGAATTTCTGTCAGCTCTAAATCCTGCTGCTTCCACAGATTACTGTGCATCTGGACAGAGGGGCAAATAGGGGGAAGAGGGGGGAAGAGGGTAAGGATGAGGAATAGAAGGAGAATGTAAGGAGAGAGGGATGGAGAAGGTGAGGGAGGAAGGAAGAGGGGAGGGGTATTTAATCTGTGTATAAATCCTGGTATTACAGCTTCCTCCCCCTGGGGCCCTCCCTTCAGCTCCCCTCTCAGGGTTGGTCTGCCACGAGGGGAGAGGGGGAGGCTTTGAAATGGATGTACTTCAGGAAACAGGGGTCAAGGTAAAGGGCAGGGATCACTCTTCCCCCCCCTCAGGCCATTTGTCAGGGAGAAAGTAAACAGATGGAGATGCACTTTTTCCTCATCTTTTAACCAACAATCAATAGTGAAAACCATCAGTTGACTTTGGTCTTTTAAAGCTTACAAAGAAGGGCAACACTTAACGTCAGGCCTTCAGAGCTTTGCATCCCGCATTGAAACATCAGACAGTGGTACTGACAGAACCGAAAGGTTTCCTCTACTGACAGAACCGAAAGGTTTCCTCTACTGACAGAACCGAAAGGTTTCCTCTACTGACAGAACCGAAAGGTTTCCTCTACTGACAGAACCGAAAGGTTTCCTCTACTGACAGAACCGAAAGGTTTCCTCTACTGACAGAACCGAAAGGTTTCCTCTACTGACAGAACCGAAAGGTTTCCTCTACTGACAGAACCGAAAGGTTTCCTCTACTGACAGAACCGAAAGGTTTCCTCTACTGACAGAACCGAAGGTTTCCTCTACTGACAGAACCGAAAGGTTTCCTCTACTGACAGAACCTGACAGAAAAGGTTTCCTCTACTGACAGAACCGAAAGGTTTCCTCTACTGACAGAACCGAAGGTTTCCTCTACTGACAGAACCGAAAGGTTTCCTCTACTGACAGAACCGAAAGGTTTCCTCTACTGACAGAACCGAAAGGTTTCCTCTACTGACAGAACCGAAGGTTTCCTCTACTGACAGAACCGAAGGTTTCCTCTACTGACAGAACCGAAAGGTTTCCTCTACTGACAGAACCGAAAGGTTTCCTCTACTGACAGAACCGAAAGGTTTCCTCTACTGACAGAACTGACAGAACCAGAAAGGTTTCCTCTACTGACAGAACCGAAAGGTTTCCTCTACTGACAGAACCGAAAGGTTTCCTCTACTGACAGAACCGAAAGGTTTCCTCTACTGACAGAACCGAAAGGTTTCCTCTACTGACAGAACCGAAAGGTTTCCTCTACTGACAGAACCGAAAGGTTTCTCTCTACTGACAGAACCGAAAGGTTTCCTCTACTGACAGAACCGAAAGGTTTCCTCTACTGACAGAACCGAAAGGTTTCCTCTACTGACAGAACCGAAAGGTTTCCTCTACTGACAGAACCGAAAGGTTTCCTCTACTGACAGAACCAGAAAAGGTTTCCTCTACTGACAGAACCGAAAGGTTTCCTCTACTGACAGAACCGAAAGGTTTCCTCTACTGACAGAACCGAAAGGTTTCCTCTACTGACAGAACCGAAGGTTTCCTCTACTGACAGAACCGAAAGGTTTCCTCTACTGACAGAACCGAAAGGTTTCCTCTACTGACAGAACCGAAAGGTTTCCTCTACTGACAGAACCGAAAGGTTTCCTCTACTGACAGAACCGAAAGGTTTCCTCTACTGACAGAACCGAAGGTTTCCTCTACTGACAGAACCGAAAGGTTTCCTCTACTGACAGAACCGAAAGGTTTCCTCTACTGACAGAACCGAAAGGTTTCCTCTACTGACAGAACCAGAACCGAAGGTTTCCTCTACTGACAGAACCGAAAGGTTTCCTCTACTGACAGAACCGAAAGGTTTCCTCTACTGACAGAACCGAAAGGTTTCCTCTACTGACAGAACCGAAAGGTTTCCTCTACTGACAGAACCGAAAGGTTTCCTCTACTGACAGAACCGAAAGGTTTCCTCTACTGACAGAACCGAAAGGTTTCCTCTACTGACAGAACCGAAAGGTTTCCTCTACTGACAGAACCGAAAGGTTTCCTCTACTGACAGAACCGAAAGGTTTCCTCTACTGACAGAACCGAAAGGTTTCCTCTACTGACAGAACCGAAAGGTTTCCTCTACATAATCTCAGCACCTAGAACCGAGTGCACTGGCCAGATAATCAACAGTCTATCCTCTCCATGGAAATAGCCCCTACCTTACAGTCCACGGCCCCTACGCACCTGGAGAGGTTCTGATGCTCAGGTTGCGGCTGAAGTCGTCCTTCAGGGTGGTGAGGACGGCGGCCATATCCTCCTTAGTTTCCTCCAGACTGATGATGTCCTCCACCAGCGAGGAGTTGATGTTCACTTTGGAAGCCTGGCCCTTTGCTGCCTTAGCTGAGGGAAAAAATAAAAGCAGGCAGTTTTCAGAAAAACTTCAAAAGGGGAAAAACAGAAGGAGAGGATGGAGGAGAGGGCTGGTAGTCTTGTCTATCACTGTTATTACAAATAAAAGCAAGGCACAGTGAAGTGGGGTTTTCAACCTTCTGAATGTTCTGACCACTTCAGTAGGTCTTGATCCCTACCACTATATTTCCTTTGATGGTAACACTACTAGCTAAATCCTTCAGCTAAAATAAAAAGCTACTGAGGCAAGCGGCCCTCCACTCACCTTTACTCTTCTTGGTGGCGTAGAAGCGTACGCAGGAGGCAGCAGGGGGAACCATGTGTCGATGAAAGATATTTGGGAGCGGCAGTTGGACCCTGGAGATGACTACCAGCTGAGGAGACCTCACCATGGGGACGAGGGATCGGCACAAAGCCGGCCGCATTAGGCCCAGCAGACTCAGTGTCATAGCTGTCAGACAGTGACAAGGAGAAATATAGAAACATCAAAGATGAATGGACAAGACATGATTACTGTGATGACAAAACACGACTGTCAAGCTAATAAAAACACTAAAGCTCTGAAGTGATCATATATCAGTTTGTAGATCTGGTTACAATTCTCTTTTCATCAGTACTGTACCACGCATGCCCAGTAGTAGCATCTGTAATACTTACCAGAAGGTGTCTGTCTATCTACATACTGTATGCTACTGCTTCAATTACAACAGTATGAGTCATAACTAGGGTTGCACATTTTGGGGAATATTCAGAGGTGGAAACTGTCTGTGGGAATTAACGGAAATATATGCAAATTAATATTAATACCATTTAAAATGTAGATGTTTCTTGCATTGGCTAAATTTACCATATCACATGGAGACAGAAACATAAACCTTTTACCTTATAAGTAGACAATCCCAAATTATTAAATAATTCCAATAGAAATAAAAATGTAGTAACAAACTGAACTTTAATTAAATGAGTTGACTCTTCACATGGGACGGCAGGTAGAGCGTTGGACTAGTAACCGAAAGGTTGCAGGATCGAATCCCCGAGCTGACAAGGTAAAAATCTGTCGTTCTGCCCCTGAACAAGGTAGTTAACCCACTGTTCCTAGGCCGTCATTTAAAATAAAAATGTGTTCTTAACTGACTTGCCTAGTTAAATATAAGGTCAAATAAACATGGGATGATCCCTCACATCTCCCAAAAATGTTTTCAACATCAGAAATGAGAGTCTAGAAACTAAGGCTTTGGTTGTCTTCCTCTCAGGCTTCCATGTCTTCTCCCTAGACCTCAATGTTCACCTCTTGGACATCAGACTGAGGTCTCATCTTCACTGTCACTTTCCAACCTTGAGGATGGCTCGTTGTAAGGCTCAAAAAGCCTCAAATTTGCCTGGATGGCCACCATTTTTTTAACTCTTGGATTGGTCAGCCTGTTACGTGCTTTGGTGTGTGTGTTCCCAAACAAGGACCAGTTTCGCTCTAAGGCTGCTGATGTTGGAGGGATTTGGAGGATGATGGAGGCAACAGGGGAAAGAGCCTCAGATCGACAAAGTCCCTTCCACCAGGTGGCTGATGAGATATGTTGGCATGACTGCCATATTGCATCTCCCATCCTCGATGGGGATGTCCATATCGGCAGACTGTGATATGGCCATTTCTTGGAGACTCCTTCCCCTCCAGGAGACTGTCAAACATGATGACAACACCACCCCAATGGGTGTTGCTGGGCAGCTTCAATGTGGTTCTCTTATTCTTCTCACTTTGCTTGGCGAGGTAGATCGCTACTATAACTTGATGACCCTTCACATACATAACCATTTCCTTGGCTCTCTTGTAGAGTGTATCCATTGTTCAGTGCCATGACGTCCTTGAGGAGCAGATTCAATGCATGAGCAGCACAGCCAATGGGTGTGATGTGAGGGTAGAACTCCTCCACTTTAGACCAAGCAGCCTTCATCTTCCCACCATTGTGGGTCACCAGTGCAAATACCTTCTGTGGTCCAAGGTCATTGATGACTGTAGTCTTGCATGATGTCTACTTTAATGCTAATTAGCATTTTCGAATCAGAGTAAATAGAGCTGAATATTGAAACACATCTGAGAGAAATTCACAGGGTTATCAAAATGTCAATCCAGGGTAAGTCTACACAAACACAGCCTTTATTTTAAATGTTTCTAACATTCCCTATGGAAAAATGAATTGTGGAAAAATTATTAGAACCATTTCCCTGTTCGACCGCTAGGTTATGGGTATGACACCTCCACTGTAGGGCTCTAAACAGTCAAATCAATCTGTTACGAATTTCCTCCCAGGGACTCTTAAGGGCTATTTATACCCTACGGAGACAGACCCTACGGAGCGTAGCGTTGCAATGTCATTTTTCATCACAAAAGGGGCGGCCCTCCAAGTACAGCACTCCAACAATCTACATACTGCCGTGCCATATTAAAAGTGCAACAAGCCGTGTAATGGGGGCAGTGTTGTGTAGGCAATGAAGCTCACTTGGTTCCTTGATTTGATCTATAGGCTATGCATCAAAGTAACCCATTTTGCAGGTTTCCACACAAACCTTAAGCACACACTTTCATTCTAACAGCCCTCTCTCTGGGACACAAACTCTGCAACTTTTCTAAGTCCCGCAGTAGGCTCTCCTCCTCTGCTGGAGCTTAGCAGGCTAGGCTATGGGTAGTAAACTGGCCCTTCACACCTCTGGCCATAGCTATCGATTGGTCGCTAGGGGTCAGGGGCCTTATCACACAGAGGGGTCAGCCAATCATAGGCAGTCATCTTGGGTCCCAGATCCCCAACTCCTGTCTCCTTTTTATTTATTTATTTTATTTCACCTTTATTTAACCAGGTAGGCTAGTTGAGAACACCTTTATTTAACCAGGTAGGCTAGTTGAGAACACCTTTATTTAACCAGGTAGGCTAGTTGAGAACACCTTTATTTAACCAGGTAGGCTAGTTGAGAACAAGTTCTCATTTACAACTGTGAACTGGCCAAGAATAAAGCAAAGCAGCTCAAGACATAACACAGAGTTACACATGGAATAAACAAACATACAGTCAATAACACATTTGGAAAAGTATATATATACACGGTGTGTGCAATTGAGGTAAAAAAAAAAAAAAAAAAAAGGGGAGCTAAGGCAATAAATAAGCCATGGCGGTGAAATAATTACAATATAGAAATTAACATTGAAGTGATTGATGTGTAGAAGATGAATGTGCAAGTAGATACTGGGGTGCAAAGGAGGTGGTGGTGCTAGTCAGTGGGTCACAGATCAGCCCAAACATAGAGTCACCATCTTTCACAACAACAAAAAAACATATAGTTCTGAAAATGGCTCTTTCAAATCTTTAACACACTTCACAACATTTCCCCCCAGGGACATTTTTCCTGAGGCAGGGGATCTCCATTCCAGGGTGCAGAACAGAAGAGCCCAGCAGCCACCCACCAAAACTCCCTCAAACTCTACTCATCCATGAGGGTCTTTCTGAACCGTGCCTTTCATTGGCAACGGGTGTGAACAACCAGCCGTGTATCATACCCTGGATGACTTCCTCCATTGTGTGTGATGAACACACCGTTAAGAGAAATGGAGCACTACACTAAAAAAAAAATGGCATATATATATACTATCACGCAGGTGGATACACACTGTCAACGTCACCCTCGTAAATCACCTCAACAGAATGTTTGTGTCCCATTTCCTACATAGGACTCTGGTTAAAAGTAGTGCACTATATAAGGAATAGGGTGCCAATTGGGACACACCCTGCATCTTGGTGGGGCTTGGCTTTTAGTCATAATACCACCTTGCTTTGTGTGTGTATAGAGACTGAACATTAAGCAGGCAGGGGGATCCAGCACAGCCTCACCTGAAACATCTGTGTTGTGTACAGTCTGTAGCTCTTTACTCTATCAATACTATCGGGGCCAGAAGGCAGAGGCCATACACATGGTTTATTCTCTAAACAAACCCAGGTTGGCTGTGATTGTATCACTCCCTTCACAAAGCCAGCAGCCGGCCGCCTCCCTGAAAAACACGGCTAGTAGTAACGCTACAGGAAGATAACGTTTTTTTTAAAGCATGACTCTTTTGTGTCTCCACTGAGCGTCAGTGTTTATCATAGATATAACCATTGGCCGTGCCTCTGAGTCCAGTGGAAGGGATAGCGGGGGGATGATGGTTGTCTTTACACGTGAAGTGAAGCAGAAAAACTGTAGCACAGGTGTTCAGTGAGACATTGTATCTCTTTGATATTTCATAAACGGCAAGGGGCCAGCTGGCATGCCCACATTGCATGACACCTCTGAATAATTCAGGTGTATGTTGTTTTAACAGTTTAATTCTGATTGTAAAATTGATGCCCTGTTACACTGGACTGAAGACTTTAAATTCAGAACAACAAAGAACATAAATGCAGTCAGAATACTTCCCTTTAATTAAAGGGCACGCCATCGTTCTACTCGCCTAAGGGCACTATTTGGTTACCTTATTATTTAACCTTAATCTGACTAGGCAAGTCAGTTAATGAAGAACAAATTCTGATTTACAATGACGGCCTACTTCAGTTGGCTATATATCAATAATATCACTCATGCATGTTACACAATGTTAAACAAAAGCAAGCTAGCTAATATGATAGCAATGCCTCCATAGTCTTTGATGATATTTAACTAAAGCTAGCTAGCTAAACGGTGGTGGCATTTAGCTATAGAAAGGTCGTTGCGTACGCAGTCGAACTAAAACATAAATGATTGGAACATGTTTACATTGTAACTACTAGCTATATCAAGAACAATTGTCCTACATTTTAAAGTAGTTACTTACTTATATCTTGTCAAATGTGTCTACTTGCACATGGCTGTGACGAGCATAGGAAAAAGTTCAACCTGACGCTTGTGTTCGTCGTCATCATACATTAAATGCTATGTGTAGACTGTCATTAATTTGTGTGCTCTCAATGGGGTGAGGTTGTGCACAACGTCATTAAATGGCGCCTTTGTTTTGCAATCTCGCGGTTAGCAGCTAGCTCACCGGAGTACTGTGTACCGAAGTATTTTAACGAAATTATAGATGTCTATTGACGTACTATATGTACAGTAATCACCAGACGAGGAGTAGTTGAACCGAATGTTTCTACCGAATAGGGTAAGTTAAACGTCTGATACAAACACGTTGGCTCTATGGCAAAGGCTCATGGCAAATCCATATTGTAAAGCGAGCATAAACATCATACAAACTGTATTTTATAATTTATCTTTAGTCATCTAGTTCGATCCCTTGCCAATAATAGTCAGCTGAATTGCTAACGTCAACTAGCTTGCTAGCGAATGTTTCTGGCTAAACAATGCAGTGACAAGTAGGTTATGATAGCAATAATGTATAACTTGTGGTTAGGCTACTTGATAGCTGTTTTTATTTTCATAGGGATTTATCAGTATTTATTCTTGTTTTGGGTCACATTATTTTGTCAAAGGCTTTGTGAGTGTATTACTAAAATGTGTGCTCCCTCTCTTAGGAGACCCATGGAGTCTGCAGTGGAGAGTTCCCCCATTGTTACAGAAAACAAAGGCAGCACACTGCCTGAAGTGGAGAGTGCGTCCATTGTTTCAGAAAGAGAGAAACCTATTCTCTCTGCAGTAGAGACAGTGGAGAGTCCCTCAACCATTTCAGAAAACAAGGAACTCGCACCTTCCGCAGTGAAGGACAAGGACGTCTCCATAGTTTCAGAATGCAAGAAAACTACCCCTTGTGCAGTGGAGACTAACGACAATGAGGATATCACCATTGTTTCAGAAAACAAGAAACCCACGAAAGCACCGTCAGCAGTGGAGAATGCCTCTATCATTTCAGAAAGTTTGTCACGAGGGCCATCGCCTGTGGATCGGTAACATCGATCCCAAAATCACAGAGTGAGTGAATCCCTGTGGCCCATGAATCCTGGGCTCACTCTCAATTAGTCTTTCAAATTGTCATTTACATCATTGTCCTTGCATTCTATCTCCTCACATCATTGTACAATGCGTTTTTGAAAAGGTGAGGAGAGAGGATGTGAAGAATCAAGAAAAGATTGATTGAGAGCACGTCTTGCTTCTTACTCCTCCCAGCCCAGTGGAGTGGCCGCTGTGACTAGCCTGTATGATTGATTAGCTATGTTTCTGTGAGGGCTGGAGAATGAGCAGATGACGTTGGGCGTGTGAAAGAGAGGCACTCGGGCATGGCGACCTGTTCTGCTGAGGGGCTGCCATCATTTTTCACTCATCTGGCCTGTTTACTCTGTCAACCTGTAGCTCGCTGGCTGCTCTCTTTTGTTCAGGAGCAAGGTAGAGGAGGTGTGTGGAGGGGCAGCACAAGGTGGGATTGGCTGGTGGGCTCCTGGAAAATGTACAGCTTGCTTGGGCTGGTGTCTAGACAGGAGTTTCCTTCCAAACTACCTTCTGTTTTTCTTTAAATAACCTGGTGTACCTCCCCAATGGCAACCTATTCCCATAGTGCTCTAGACAAAAGTAGTGCACTGGATTGGGAATAGGGTACCATTTGAGATGCATGCTGCCTGGTAGAAGAAAAACAACAGAATATGCCCACAGGCTGTTGATTGGTAAGATTCATTAGTTCACATGCACCCAGTGTTTGTTGTAGCAAGACCCACTTCAGGGCTCTCCCTCAGAAAATTAGCATACGGGCATATGTCCATCCGTCTGTCTGTCTGGAGCCCAAATAAGTGGGTAATTGAGATGTGATTTAAAAAGCTGTGCTGTAATTTCTTATTTTTTCCCCTAATGTATATTCTCTGTCAGAGATTGATTGTGGTGGTGATAAGGAGATGGGCAGGGGCTTAGTCTGCCTCCCAGATATGTGGTGGGCCCTGGTTAAATATAGGGTGCCATTTGGGACAAAGACTCAGAGCCATTGATCACTCATTTCTCTAAGGAAAGTCCAAACTGGAAGTTTCCCCAGGGCTTCTGGAGCTACAGTAGCACTAAGAAACCTGGCAGGAAATGTTAACTCTTTTAAAACCACCACATGGTTCCTACAACTGCTGCTAAGCTATGTTCTCTCTCTCTCTGTTTCTCTCTCTACCTCTCTGTTTCTCTCTCTACCTCTCTGTTTCTCTCTCTTACCTCTCGGTTTCTCATTCTTACCTCTCGGTTTTTCATTCTTACCTCTCTCTGTTTCTCTCTCTCTCTGTTTCTCTCTCTACCTCTCTGTTTCTCTCTCTACCTCTCTGTTTCTCTCTCTACCTCTCTGTTTCTCTCTCTACCTCTGTTTCTCTCTCTACCTTTGTTTCTCTCTCTCTACCTCTCTGTTTCTCTCTCTCTACCTCTCTGTTTCTCTCTCTCTACCTCTCTGTTTCTCTCTCTCTACCTCTCTGTTTCTCTCTCTCTACCTCTCTGTTTCTCTCTCTTACCTCCCTGTTTCTCTCTCTCTCTCTGTTTCTCTCTCTCTATTTCTCTCTCTACCTCTCTGTTTCTCTCTATCTCTATTTCTCTCTCTACCTCTCTGTTTCTCTCTCTCTGTTTCTCTCTCTACCTCTCTGTTTCTCTCTCTACCTCTCTGTTTCTCTCTCTACCTCTCTGTTTCTCTCTCTTACCTCTCTGTTTCTCTCTCTACCTATCTGTTTCTCTCTCTACCTCTCTGTTTCTCTCTCTACCTCTCTGTTTCTCTCTCTACCTCTCTGTTTCTCTCTCTACCTCTGTTTCTCTCTCTGCCTCTGTTTCTCTCTCTGCCTCTGTTTCTCTCTCTACCTCTGTTTCTCTCTCTCTACCTCTCTGTTTCTCTCTCTCTACCTCTCTGTTTCTCTCTCTCTACCTCTCTGTTTCTCTCTCTCTACCTCTCTGTTTCTCTCTCTCT